>NC_057807.1:568361152-568661152 GCF_018294505.1 Triticum aestivum
GGGGGTTAATTTAGGTGTTTCATATATTATGTTAGCTAGCTAATTAATAGAGAGAAGTGTCCTTTCTTATCTTCGTGCTTGGTCGACACTACGTACTATACGTATAGAGAGGACTAGACATGCTAGCTAGTAAGCAAATGAAGGAAACAGAAGATCGTCATGAACATATGCATACAGAGAGAAGTGATATCGACCACCTCTCCTTCTCTGAGAGATTGGTCGAACAACAAGTTCTCGTATATCTATCCGACGCTAGTGGCTACATATATACAATATAATTATCTCTTACAATATAATCTCCTAATTAAAAACGAACTGATCAGGGTCCAAATGGTATTCTCCGTCTTTAGCGATCACGTGGTCTAGAAAGAATGCCGCCAATTCCTCTTGAATTGCTCGCATATGATCTGGTGGTAGGAGTTCACCCCGCATCCGAAATATCGAATTTGAAGAAGGGGGTCAATACATATATATGAATAAATGAAACTGAACACAAATGATGGTAATAAAATAAAATTGTGAATATTATTATTTATGCACTTCATATTGTTTGTCAGAGTAGTCCCGCTCACGGATCGTGTGGCGGATGGACTCGCAAATGTAGTATCCACAGTAATAATTCCCTTGTTGCTGCCACAACCACTTTACAAGAAATAGAGGTCAATCAAACTGATAATTAGCAAGCATGCTAAATGGTATTGATGAAACTAGCACTTGAATCACTAGGATATGCATGGAACATGCTACTATAGTACTTAATTTTGGGTGTCTAAATTGCAGCTTCTTCGGCAGTCTCGGAGTTTTTGAGGTGAATTTTTCCAAACCCTGCCAGACAAAGAAAACAATTACTTGATATCAGGAAATGAACAAAGTTGCCGATATGGTGCGATAATGATCAATTTAACTTACTTCTCTACAATTTTAGTCATGTCCACATACTCCTTGGGATCTTTTCGTCTCGAGTCTAAGACGGTTACTAGTCCCTGCTCAAGCTTAATCTCTAGGAGAATATAGTGGAAGCTGCGCACGCATGCATAACTCATCAATTACATTACTATAACCTCGACTAATAAGGGAAACTGAATATGCACAAGACAGTAACACTCACTGGAATTCATAAGGGAAGAGTATTAAAGCTTTGTTTTTATTTAATACAAACGATTGTAGCAGCTTGGCTTCGGTATCTCTGGCCTGAAATTCAACCATATATGCATCTATGAGATTTGTGTTAATGAACCCAATATCACCTATTTGTCTTTTCTTCAATTCGGCGATCTTCAATCTGCATAATATAGTGAGGATAATTAAAAATACTTGCAATGAAAGAGCTGACCTATATATAGAGACTTAATGACAGGAGTAGTACTACTTACAGGCAGTAGCAAGTGATCATTAATTTATCGAGGGCCTTTTGATTAAAAAACACGAAGAACTCCTCAAATGGAACATTCAACAGTTCAATTCCAACGAGGTCATGCTCCTCTCTAACTCTCAGCGTCAAAATATTCCTTTCCTCACACTCTCTACAGGTTTTCATGTACCAATCATGGAATCTTCACATCATCGTTGTTTGAGATCTTTCATCTTTGACGAGAGGCTTCCCGTACACGTATTTGTGTTCGTCCACCTCCAAGAAATCATATTGTACATCGTCGGGCGGGTAATCTTCAAGATTGCTATAACCGGGCACCATCCCGCCCGGATCATTAGCAGCGATATCGCTAGACACTGGAGCGGGAGGAACGATTGGTTCGCTTGTTCGCCGAGCTGGGCAACTTTTTTCCCAGCTCGTCGTTCTGCTAACCTTTGACCACTGACAGTACTTCCCGACGGCTCCGCTTCGATAAATGACTTTGTAATAATGTGCTCATAATTGCCTTTTTCCGGAGACTTTGGTGGTTTCTTTAGGGCAGCCAGAGTACGCTTCGCTTTTACCGGTTCTATCTTCTCCTCTGGAGGTGGATGTTTCTTTGCTTTCACCCGTTCAAAGAAGTCCTTCACTTTGGCTTGCACGATCTTCGTGTTTTCCTCTAGGCTCCTCTCGTATGGTAACTTCTCTAGAGTCTTCAGAGAAGGAACGAATCTGTATTGCCTCCCGGCAATGGCTATACTGCTAGACGCCGGAGCAGACGGAGCGGCTGTGGCTGTCTTTCCTTTCTTACGAGGCGGAGGAGAAGGACTACGATGCACTGGAGTAGCCGGAGCGGCGGCGGGTCTCTTGATCCGCCCTTGTTGATGAGGCGGAGAAGGAGGAGGCTGGCTGCACGGGCGTGCCGGTGCAGGCGGAGAAGGAGGCGGAGTACCGCCACGCGCCGGAGAAGGAGGAGGAGTGCCGCCACGCATCGGAGAAGGACGCTGAGTGCCTTGATCACTCGCTGGAGAAGGAGGCGGAGGAGGAGGCGGACTGCCCTGACTCACCGGAGGAGGAGGAGGAGGCAGAGGCATCCAGTTCGAAAGGTTGATGAGCTCCTTCCGCATAGGCATGGAGTCTTCAGAGAAGAACCCAGCCGAATCTCGTCTACACCTGTAGGGTGGTCAAGCTCAAGGTCCTCAAATCCTTCCGTTATTTGATCCACCATCACCCTGGCATATCCTTCTGGAATCGACCGACCGTGGTAGGTTGCACCAGGTTCAGTAGGTAAAATAGAGCCAACAGTCGCCTTGACTTTCAATGCCATCCATTGCGTCATAAGGTGGCAATGTTGAGACTCCGTAATAGCATCCACGGGGTAGCTAGCAGGAGCCGTGAAGACAGGCTCCAGCTGATGAGTCTGCTCGGTGGAAGCCACACTGCTTCTCCGCTAAGATGGCGGGGTAGCTTTAGGGGAAACTTCAGCAGGTCGTTTGCTACGATCTGCTTCTCGTTCCTCTAACCCTTGTACCCTTTCGTGCAGCGCCTGCAGTTGGCTATGCTCCACTTTCTTCCTCCTCTCCTGACATTTGTAACCCTCTGCGTCCGGAAACCCATCCTTCCACGGAACGGAGCCTGGCATGTCTTGTGTCCGTCCAGGGTGCTCAGGATTCCCGAGGGCCATTGTGAGCTCGTCCTTCTCTCTGTTTGGAACGAACGTCCCTTGCTGCGCTTTCTTGATATACTCCTGAAGCCTTGTGATGGGTATTGGTAGTTGCTCTTCTGTCCAAATGCACTTCCCTGATACAGGGTCCAAGGTTCCGCCAACCCCGAAGAACCAAGTTCGGCAACGGTCCGGCCAGTTAAATGTCTCTAGTTCGACTCCTTTAGCAATCAGGTCATTCTCAGCCTTGTCCCACAAAGGTCGGGCTTTGAGGTAGCCACCTGACCCCGTGCGATGGTGATGCTTCTTTTTTGCAGCATTTTTCTTGTTTGTCATTGAAATATTCTTACTCTTTTCCGATGTCTTGTGGGCCACAAATGCGGGCCAGTGATCTCTGATCTTCTCATACTTTCCGGTGAATTCTGGTGTCTTTTCTTCGTCGACAAACTCTGTTTTCAGCTCATTCTTCCACCTCCTGAATAGTTCTGCCATCTTCTTAAGAGCATGAGACATGATCAATTGCTCTTTAACTGGCTGCTCCGGATCCTCCTCTGGCGATAGCGTGAAATTTGCCTTAAGCGTTGTCCAAAGGTCATCTTTCTGCATATCGAAGACATAACACACCTCAGGGTCTTTATTCTTAGGCTTTAACCATTGGCGGATACTGATCGAGATCTTGTCCCCAACAAGAACCCCGCACTGAGCACGAAATGCATCCCTTGTCCGGATGGGTTCAATCAGCTTGCCATCGCGCGCGATTGCTGTGATCTCAAACCTTTCATCCAAGCGCAACTTTTTATTCGGGCCTTGTTTCTTTACTGAAGTTGTGCTCGATCCGGAGTGCTAGAGAAAAGAAGAAAGATGAGAGTTAATTAATATGTGTACATATGAAAACAATGAATGCATCAATTAGCTAGTCAGCACAGGCTTAACTAATATATATACCTGGCCGAACTCGGTTCGGTCACCTGAGCCGTCATCACGGTCTCCTTTTTGTACCGGCATTGGGTCACCGGAGCCATCATAATCATAGTCTTCTTCTTCACCCTGTCCTTCCAGACCATCAGTGTCGTTGAGAAACGACAAGACGACATCACTTCCTTTTGCGATTATGTCCCCCAACATCGCTTCTGTTGCTTCGTCTCGGGGGTTCTCCATAGTTTCTGCAAATATTTACAACATGGCAATTATTATTCAAACATGACAGATGGATATATTAGTGGCAAAGTAGAACTAGCTAGCTAATCACAATAAGGAATCATATTAATTAGTGGCCTCGACGCTGCTTCTCTAGGGTTTGGGTGGCCTCGGCAATGCTTCAAGGGTTTGGGGTGGCCTCGACAACGCTTCAAGGGTTTGGGGTGGCCTCGACGACAATGCTCTTTTAACTTGGTAAATTTGGGTGGCCTCGAGAGAGTTTGTCGGGTAGGGGCGTGGCGGGAGGGGGTAGGAAACCGACATCGTTTTTTTCTAGGGTTTGGGTGTCCTCGAGAGTTTTGGTCGAGCGAGAGGGCCGGGGGGGGGGGGGGGGGGGTGCTCCCGTGGTATAAGTTATCATGGTCGAGCGGGTGACCCTCGACCCTCTGCCCTAGTTCCCGACCCTCGACCCTCTGCCCTAGTTCCCGACCCTCGACCCTCTGCCCAAGTTCTCGACCCTCGACCCTCGACCCTCGACTCCTCTATTCCTACTTCTTCTCCTCTTTTTTCCCTCTTCTTCCTCTTCTTATTTTTTCCGACGCCCCCCCTCATGTAAATGCGGTGGAAACACTTGATGAAAATGCGGTGGTGGCCGAGCCGGGCGGTTTTCTTTTCCTTCTTAATTTTTTCCTTTGTTTTTTCTTATATGTTTGTTTTCGTTTTCACTCTACATTTTCGTACATATGAAAAAAATAAAGTTTCAATACAAAAGTGCACAATTTTTATGAACACATTACAATATCTAAATTAACTACACATCTAAATAAATATAACTACACATCTGAAATTTTGCTAATCTTAAAACTAAGCTAAACATAAGCTAAAATAATCTAAAAAACATGTAAAAACATCTAAAAATAGCATCTAAAAAATATAAAAACTGCACGACGCAGGGGCGGAGGGGCACGGCGCAAGGGCCGGCGTTGGCGGGGCAGTGCAGGGGCGAAGGGGCACGGCGGAGGGTTCGGCACCGATGCCGGTGGGGAAGGGCAGGGGCGCGGGATAGGAGAGGGGCGCGGGAGCAGGCTGGTGCTCACAGGGGGCGGCGGGGCACGGTGGCGACGCGTCGGGGCCGGCAGGGGCGAGAGGGTCGACGCCGTCGTCGGGGCAGAGGGCGTCAGCGGCGGCGGTGACGACGTTGAGCAGCCTGACGGCGTCGGTGGCGGCGGCGACGGTGATGTCGAGCAACCTGACGGCGTCGATGGCGGCGGCGACGACAAAGTGGAGCAGGGGCTTCGGGCGGCGACGGCGAGGTGGAGCAGGGGCGTCGGGGGAGAAGAAGTGATGGATTTGGTCAATACTGCTAAGTGTTTTCTTATATACCCAGGGCATTGGTACCGGTTCGTGGCACCAACCGGGACCAATGCCCCTTTAGTCCCGGTTGGTGCCACCAACCGGGACCAAAGGTCTCTTTTCAGCAGCCCAAAGGTGTCACATCCCTAGTCTGGTATGACCTAGGCTAGCTAGCCATTTGTGCATCATATTTAAATTTCATTTAAATTTGAAATGAGGATTGGTGGAACCCTCAGAATCATTTTTGAAAATGACCCAAATAAAAATTTCTCCAAAAGGGTCCAAGAAAATGCTCATGTTGCCCTCTGAAAATATTGGACAGAGATAAAAATCAAAACAATATTTTTAGGAGCTCATGGACATTTATTTTGGCCATTTGGATTAATTCGATAAATATTTGCATTGGAAATATATTTCTATATTTATGAAATATGGTCCAAAAATTATGCCAATTATAAAAGAGCTCTGGAATAATATATCCAGCTCCTGCAAAAATTGGCATAATAAAATTAAATGATTTAATATATTGATTAAATCAAAACAAATGTCAGAAAAATTAGAAAAACAGAAATAAAAGAAGGAGGGGCTTACCTGGGCCTCCCCCCCTGTGCGGCCCAGCTGGCCGGCCCAGCCGACTGGCTAGCGCCAGTCGTCCTCCACCTCCCGCCAGGAGGCCAGAGGCGTGTGGCCGGCGCGTGCGCACCGCCGTGCCGCCACGGCACCTGCCTGCCTGTCCTCCCCCTCGACGCCTGGACGTCCGGAACGTCGCCACGCAGCTGCCCCGCACCGCTCTCACTCTCCCTCGCCCTCCTCCTCTCCCCCTGCTCTCTCTCCCTCTCACCCGAAGCACTGCCGCCGCCGCAGCTCGCCACCGACGCGCTCCCCGCCGTCCCCTCGCCCCTCCGTAGAGCCCCCGAGCTCCGCCGCGACCCCCTCTACCTCCTCGTCGAGCCAAGCAAGACGGGGCATCCCGTGGAGCCATCGCCGTCGCCATCCTCGCCTCCGGCCGCCGTGGGTACTCGCCGTCGATTCGGGAGCTTCCGGGCATCCCCGACCTCGTCCTCGCGCTCGCTGGATCCGCGGTGAGCTCCTCCACCGTTCCCCTCTCTTCTCCCTCCCGTTCCCGTGCCGTAGCGCCGCTCCCCACCACGGCCGAAGCCTCTCGCCGCCGTCCTTGTCGCCGTCGCCGTCTCGGCCCGCCTCCGCCCAAACCAAGCCTCCCTTCGCGCTCCTGGTGCCACGAGGGTGCCGCCGAGCCCCTCAGGTGGCCTCCCCGTGCCCCGCAGCCCGATCCCGCTCGCGCCCGAACTCCGGCCGCCGCCCCGAGCTTCGCTCCGGCGAGCTCCGGCCTCCCCCGCTACTTCCACCTGCCCTACCAGATGCGCGAGAGCCCGGGCTACGCCCCGGTGCTCTCAGACGCCGTCCCCGTGGCCTGTGGCGCGGACTCCGCCGCGTCCAGAGGTCGCCGGCGACGAGCCCCCGTCGCCTGAGCCCTGCAAGGTGGGGCCGGCCCGTCAGGTGATTAGCTTAGTGCTAATCACCGTTAACTAACCCCCCCCCCTGACGCTGACCAGTGGGCCCGACCCCCCCTAACCTTTATTAAATTAACCCTGTTAACCCCAGTGTCACTGACGTGTGGGTCCCACACGTCAGGTTTGACCTGGACAGCCGCGTTGACCGCTGATGCAATGATGACGTCATGCTGACGCAATTATACATTTTCTGGAATTAAAATAATTCAGAAAATCCAGAAAATGATTTAATCTTCAAAAATTCATAGAAATTCAACCGTAGCTCAGATTGAAATAATTTATATATGAAAAATTATCAGAAAAATGCAATCTTTCCATCTGTACTAGTTTCATGCATGACAAACCAACCTATACATGCTGAATATGGGAAAACACATTATGGCATATATAAGAGACCTAATTTAGAAATGCATTTGAACCTTTGGTTCAAATGGACTTCAAACCAATTGAACACTAGTTGCATTAGCTCAACAGCATCACATCTACATGCCATGTTCATGCATCATATTGTTGCATATGATTGTGTATTGATTGCCGGCACCGTTCCTTCTCGATAGGTCCTGCTCCGGAGACGTTCCAGAGTACCTGTCTGTGAAGCAGTGCCTCCCTTGTTGATTTACCAGGCAAGCAAACCCCCCTTGTTCATTTCGATAAAACCCTACTCTCTCGCTCCTGCTCTCAGTTATTGCATTAGGACAACAACGATTCATCTGCTACTTTGTGCTGCGGTAGTTGAACCCATTCCTCTGCATGACCTGTCATTGCCACAGTAAATAGTTGAAACCCACTAGCATGTGTAGGAGTTGATTGAAGCCACTGATGTGTTCCTACCATGCTATGCCTGCTATTGCTTAGAGTTGTGTCAGGTCTGGTTCATTGGGAATGAATTGGAGTGTCACGATATGTTCTGATGCTGAGAGTGAAGTGTGTGAACACGATTTGGTAAAGGTAGCGGTGAGAGGCCATGTAGGAGTACATGGTGGGTTGTCTCACTGGAACCGTCCTTAAGCACTGAGTTCTGTGTATGTTGTCCAATGACTCGATACTACCACACATTGGGCTCCGGGCGCTCCAAGCCCTCTCGACTTATTAACCAACTTGATCTCTGTCCAGGAGTCGCAACTAGTTTCTGGTGTTTGTAGGTAGTGCTATTTTTCTACCAAGTGGCACCCGGCAGGGTGGGCTTGGGACAGACTAGGCACACGTGGCCCGGTGTACCGAGTGGCACCCGGTTGGTGGGCTCGGGAACCCTGTACACATCGTTTGGGGCCGTAAGCGACACCCCGGCCGGATCTCCTTGCGGATGGAACCCGAATAGGCGATAAACCTGGACTAGAGTCTTGTGTGGTTAGTCAGGTCGTGGCCGACACCCTCGCCAGGCTTCCGCTTGAAGGTTGCCGAGATACATGACGTGTACATGGCGGTAAGTGGCGAGAGCGTGTGTGAAGAAGTACACCCCTGCAGGGTTAACATGATCTATTCGAATAGCCGGGTCCGCGGTTATGGACTTCTTGGATGCTTACATGGTACATAGACAACTTGAAGTGGATACTATAAAATGCTCAAGACAAGTGTGAGTGCTATGGATGGCCTTCTCGTAGGGAGACGGGGATGAATCCATAGTAGTGTATTGTGTGGTGATTAGTGGACTCGTGTACGTTGTTTCACCTCCAGAGTTTCTGGTAGTCGTAGAACAGGATAGCCACAGAGTCAAAGCTGGCTTGCTGCAACTAAACCCCACATTACCTCTTGATACAAATGCATGTATGATAGGATCTGATGTAAGTCTTGCTGAGTACCTTTGTACTCATGTTGCTTTATTTATGTTTTTGCAGCGGAGACTTCGGTCTTACTAGTGTTCTCGTGGACTTCGACTAGTAGCTAGTACCTCAGCTACGATCTTGATCGGATGTTGTAGATAGTCAGGCTCTTCAGCCTTTTTCATTTATAGATGTCTGTACCCAGACATGTAATGCTTCCGCTTGTTGCTTGTATGCTCTGTATGACGGGTCTTGTGACCCCTGTTTGCAATAAATGCTATGATGGCTCTTCTGAGCCTTTATCTATATGATTGTTGAGTTATGCTGTGATGCCATGTTGTACAGCACATACTTGCATGTTATGCGTACGTGTAATGTGTATTGCTATGTGTGGGATCTGACTATCTAGTTGTTTATCTTAGTAGCCTCTCTTACCGGGAAATGTCTCCTAGTGCTTCCACTGAGCCCTGGTAGCTTGCTACTGCTCCGGAACACTTAGGCTGGCCGGCATGTGTCCTTCTTCGATCCTGTGTCTGTCCCTTCGGGGAAATGTCACGCGATGAATACCGGAGTCCTGTTAGCCCGCTACAGCCCGGTTCACCGGAGTCCTGCTAGCCCAGTGCTACAGCCCGGATCCACTTGCTGATGACCGACACGTTCGATGCTGGGTCATGGATGCCTGTCCCTGTAAGTCTGTGCCACTTTGGGTTTACGACTAGTCATGTCAGCCCGGGCTCCTTTATCATATGGATGCTAGCGACACTATCATATACGTGAGCCAAAAGGCGCAAACGGTCCCGGGCAAAGGTAAGACGACACCCGTGGGGATACCGTGCGTGAGGCCGCAAAGTGATATGAGGTGTTACATGCTAGATCGATGTGACATCGAGTCGGGGTCCTGACAGCTTGGTATCAGAGCCTGACTGCCTGTAGGATTACCAAGCCAAACTGGTCGAAGTTGAGTCTAGAAAATCTTTAGTTATGTAAGGGAATTGATTGTGGGAAGGAACGTAAGGCTCTTTTTACTCCTTTACCTCATGACCTTCTGATCTGAGTCGTCCTATCTTTCCTACGGGGTTAAGGAACTAGGCTTTCTCTTCCGTCTATCAGGATCACGTGTTACTACTCCGTAGTCCCATAGGACTGGTTGATCAGAGTCATACCCCAGTTTTAAGTATTTCCGGTGTAGTCTGTTTAGTACTATCCCAAAACCTTGAGTGGTGATGATGAGTATGTTACCACCCCATTTTTTTAGTAGGATGTCTCATTCTGAGCATTTTACTGCCGTTATGCTGCCGGATTTTCTCTAAGAGTTCGAGAGATACTAATTCCTTGTCCTACATTCTACAGTCGATAGTTGATGCTGATTCCGTCCTTGGTTTCGTTTCACCAGGATGTCATCAAGTTCTGTTGTTCGTAGCCAGAACCATGGAGATGGTAGGGATGAGGATCCTCCCGACCCGCCTTCGTTGACAGAGTTCATGCTAGAGATGGAGAGGAACAAACGTGAGTCTAATCGTTTGTTGGCACGTATCGAGGAGAACACCGCACATCAGTTCAAAGGGGCTGCTACCATTCATGATTTCATTCGCTTGCACCCACCTACTTTTCATCATTCCATCGAGCCACTCGATGCAGATGACTGGCTCCGTAGCATCACTCATAAGCTGCGTTCCGCGAACGTAGCTGAAGATGACAAGGTCACTTATGCCACATATCACCTGGAAGGTCCTGCTAGTCTTTGGTGGCAGAACTATGAGACTATGCTTCCAGCTGGCCAGATTCCTACCTGGAAGGATTTCACTGAGGCTTTTCGCGAGCATCACATTCCCCAGGCCCTCTTGATCGCAAGAGAGAAGAGTTCTGTAGTTTCACCCAGAGTAAGATGGCTGTTGATGCTTATAGCAGAGAGTTCGAGAACCTTGCCCGCTATGCCACAGAAGAAGTGTCCACGGACGCCAAGAAGCAAGCTAGGTTCCGGAAGGGTCTCAACCCCAAGTTGCGTCGTGATCTCCACCTGCATCATTGTGATACATTCCAAGCCCTTGTGAACAAGGCCATCAATGCAGAGACAGCTCAACTCACTTACGAGGAGTCTCGTAAGCACACCCGTGATTTGGGATCTTCCTCCGGTTCTAGTTCCCAGAAACGCCGGATTTGGGTTCCAAACTCCGCTCTTCCTTCCGGTTATACACCGAGGTCATCTCATGTGGTGCCTTCTCCAACTCAGTCGTATGTTCCACCCAAGCCTACTGGTAGACCGTTTGTCAGTGCGGGTCCCCGTCCAACCTCAGGGACTTGCTTCACATGCGGGAAGCCAGGACACTATGCATGTGACTGCTCTCAGACTAGTTATGCTCCACCCCAGCCCGAGAAGACTGTGGGCTGTATTAAGCCATCACGCAAGATGATCAGTGTTAAGTCAGCCCCCACTGAACGTGGACGTGTGCATCACGTCTCAGCTAAAGACGCTCATGATGATCCAGATGTCGTTCTTAGCACACTCCTTGTCAATTGTCACCCAGCATCAGTTCTATTCGATACTGGGGCATCTCACTCCTTCATTTCTGAAGGTTATGCTCGTTTGCACGACATGTCATTTTGTGATATGCCAACTTCGCTTGAAATCCAAACCCCAGGGTCTAGATGGCAGACCACCAGAATCAGCCATGGTAACGAAATCCTTGTTGACAGACTTGTATTCCTTGCATCACTTGTAGCCCTCAAGTCTTCAGATATTAACATCATCTTGGGTATGGACTGGATGACAGCTCATCATGCCAAGATTGATTGTTACACAAGATCTGTTCAGCTTACACACCCATCTGGCAAGATAGTCACCGTCTCCACTAGAGTTGCAAAGCGTCAGCTCTATTCTCTTAATGCCAGCCCTCTTCCAGACCTTGAAGATATCCCGGTAGTCCGTGACTTTCCGGATGTCTTTCCAGAGGAACTGCCAGGTGTTCCACCTGACAGAGATGTAGAGTTCGTCATAGATCTTATCCCAGGAACAGCTCCAATCTCCCGGAGACCTTACAAGATGGCACCCCTAGAACTAGCCGAGCTTAAGAAACAACTCGATGAGTCCTTGCAAAAGGGTTTCATCCGTCCTAGTTCTTCTCCTTGGGCTTGCCCCGTCCTCTTCGTCAAGAAGAAAGACGGTACGGACCGGATGGTTGTAGATTATCGTCCCGTTAATTTGGTCACGATAAAGAACAAGTATCCGCTTCCCAGGATCAACGACCTGTATGATCAGCTCGCTGGATCCTCAGTCTTCTCCAAGATGGATTTAAGGTTAGGCTACCATCAAATCAAGATCAGAAACGGGGACATTCCCAAGACAGCTTTTGTTACTCGTTATGGTCAGTACGAGTACACCGTCATGTCCTTTGGCCTAACCAATGCCCCAGCCACATTCTCCCGCTTGATGAACTCGATCTTCATGGAGTACTTAGATAAGTTCGTCGTGGTTTACCTCGATGATATTCTTATTTACTCGAAGAACGAGGAAGAGCATGCCGAACATCTTAGACTTGTGTTAGAAAAACTCAGAGAGCACCGCCTTTATGCCAAGTTCTCCAAGTGTGAATTTTGGTTGCCAGAAGTGACCTACCTAGGCCACGTAATCTCTGGTAAGGGCATTGCTGTCAATCCCGAGAGAGTTCAAGCCGTTCTCGATTGGACTCCACCTGAGACCGTTAAACAAGTTAGGAGTTTCCTTGGTCTAGCCAGCTATTGTCGCCGCTTTGTTGAAAACTTCTCCAAAGTAGCCAAACCCCTCACGGAACTTCTCAAGAAAGATAAAAAGTTCGAGTGGTCCCCACAGTGTGAGTACAGTTTTCAGGAACTGAAAAGACGCCTGACTTCTGCTCCCATACTTGTGCCACCGGATTTCACTAAAGACTTTATTATCTACTGCGACGCCTCACGACAGGGACTAGGTTGCATTCTTATGCAGGATCGTCATGTGATTGCCTATGCATCTCGACAGTTGCATCCACATGAGGAGAATTATCCTACACATGATCTAGAGCTTGCAGCCGTAGTCTATGCACTCAAGACCTGGCGACATTACCTCCTTGGTAAACGTTGCGAGATCTACACCGATCACCAGAGTCTCAAGTATATCTTCACCCAACCGGATCTGAACCTTAGGCAAAGACGTTGGTTGGAGTTGATCACAGATTATGATCTAGGGATTACCTACACCCCAGGCAAAGCCAATGTCATGGCTGATGCTCTAAGCCGTAAATCCTATTGCAACAATCTCATGTTGCAGCAAGGCCAACCACTTCTCCATGAGGAATTCTGTAAGCTTAACCTTCACATAGCTCCTCGCGGATTCCTTTCTACCCTGGTGGCGAAACCTGATCTTGAGGATCGGATTATCGCTGCTCAAAAGCAAGACACAGGAATTTCTCGGATCAAGAGAAACATTAAGAAGGGAGTTGGTGGATGTTTCTCTATGGATGATCGTGGTGTTGTTTTCTTTGAGAATCGCTTGGTGGTTCCCAAGAATCAACATCTGCGACAATTGATTCTTAAGGAGGCGCATGAATCTCCTCTCACGATTCATCCCGGTAGCTCTAAGATGTATCAGGACCTACGCCAGAGGTTCTGGTGGACTAGGATGAAGAGAGAAATCGCTGAGTTCATTGCTAAATGTGACGTTTGTCGTCGCGTTAAGGCAGAGCATCAAAGACCTGCTGGCACCCTTCAGCCTTTAGCTATTCCTGAATGGAAATGGGATAAAGTTGGTATGGACTTCATCACCGGCTTTCCCAGGACCAAGAGAGGGAATAACGCTATCTTCGTAGTCGTTGATCGTCTCTCCAAAGTGGCTCACTTCCTTCCTGTTCGAGAGAGTATCACTGCTAGTCAGCTTGCTGACTTATACATTTCTCGAATAGTGTCACTTCATGGTGTTCCACTAGAGATCAATTCAGACCGTGGCAGTCTTTTCACTTCTCATTTCTGGGAGAGTTTCCAAACTGCCATGGGAACCCATCTTTCCTTCAGTACCGCTTTCCACCCTCAGTCGAGTGGTCAGGTGGAACGGGTCAATCAAATTCTCGAAGACATGCTCAGAGCTTGCGTTATCTCATTCGGTATGGATTGGGAGAAATGTCTTCCTTTCGCCGAGTTTGCTTATAACAATAGCTACCAATCCAGCCTCAAGAAAGCTCCTTTTGAGGTTCTCTATGGACGAAGATGTCGAACACCTTTGAACTGGTCAGAAACCGGTGAAAGACAATTCTTTGGACCGGATATGATCCAGGAGGCAGAAGAGCAAGTTCGCATCATTCGTGAGAATTTGAAAACAGCCCAGTCTCGTCAGAAAAGTCAGTACGATCGTCATCATAAGGATATGACTTATGAAATTGGCGACCAAGCTTACCTTCGGGTTACTCCTTTGAAGGGTACCCATCGTTTCGGTATCAAGGGCAAGTTGGCTCCTCGTTACATTGGTCCTTTTCGCATTCTCGCTAAACGAGGAGAGGTTGCCTACCAATTGGAACTACCCCCACATCTTTCTCGAGTTCATGATGTCTTCCACGTCTCTCAACTCAGGCGTTGCTTCTCGGATCCTATCCGCGGAGTGGACCACGAAACGCTTGATCTCCAAGATAACCTCACATACCGAGAGTACCCGGTTCGCATTCTTGATCAAGCAGAGCGTGTCACTCGACGTCAGAACATCAAGTTTCTCAAAGTTCAGTGGTCTCATCATTCCGAGAGAGAAGCTACTTGGGAGCGAGAAGATCGTCTTCGACTGGAGTACCCCGCTTTCTTTCCGTCGACCCCTGAATCTCGGGACGAGATTCTGTCAAGTGGGGGCGAGTTGTCACATCCCTAGTCTGGTATGACCTAGGCTAGCTAGCCATTTGTGCATCATATTTAAATTTCATTTAAATTTGAAATGAGGATTGGTGGAACCCTCAGAATCATTTTTGAAAATGACCCAAATAAAAATTTCTCCAAAAGGGTCCAAGAAAATGCTCATGTTGCCCTCTGAAAATATTGGACAGAGATAAAAATCAAAACAATATTTTTAGGAGCTCATGGACATTTATTTTGGCCATTTGGATTAATTCGATAAATATTTGCATTGGAAATATATTTCTATATTATGAAATATGGTCCAAAAATTATGCCAATTATAAAAGAGCTCTGGAATAATATATCCAGCTCCTGCAAAAATTGGCATAATAAAATTAAATGATTTAATATATTTATTAAATCAAAACAAATGTCAGAAAAAATAGAAAAACAGAAATAAAGAAGGAGGGGCTTACCTGGGCCTCCCCCCTGTGCGGCCCAGCTGGCCGGCCCAGCCGACTGGCTAGCGCCAGTCGTCCTCCACCTCCCGCCAGGAGGCCAGAGGCGTGTGGCCGGCGCGTGCGCACCGCCGTGCCGCCACGGCACCTGCCTGCCTGTCCTCCCCCTCGACGCCTGGACGTCCGGAACGTCGCCACGCAGCTGCCCCGCACCGCTCTCACTCTCCCTCGCCCTCCTCCTCTCCCCCTGCTCTCTCTCCCTCTCACCCGAAGCACTGCCGCCGCCGCAGCTCGTCACCGACGCGCTCCCCGCCGTCCCCTCGCCCCCCCGTAGAGCCCCCGAGCTCCGCCGCGACCCCCTCTACCTCCTCGTCGAGCCAAGCAAGACGGGGCATCCCGTGGAGCCATCGCCGTCGCCATCCTCGCCTCCGGCCGCCGTGGGTACTCGCCGTCGATTCGGGAGCTTCCGGGCATCCCCGACCTCGTCCTCGCGCTCGCTGGATCCGCGGTGAGCTCCTCCACCGTTCCCCTCTCTTCTCCCTCCCGTTCCCGTGCCGTAGCGCCGCTTCCCACCACGGCCGAAGCCTCCCGCCGCCGTCCTTGTCGCCGTTGCCGTCTCGGCCCGCCTCCGCCCAAACCAAGCCTCCCTTCGCGCTCCTGGTGCCACGAGGGTGCCGCCGAGCCCCTCAGGTGGCCTCCCCGTGCCCCGCAGCCCGATCCCGCTCGCGCCCGAACTCCGGCCGCCGCCCCGAGCTTCGCTCCGGCGAGCTCCAGCCTCCCCCGCTGCTTCCACCTACCCTACCAGATGCGCGAGAGCCCGGGCTACGCCCCGGTGCTCTCAGACGCCGTCCCCGTGGCCTGTGGCGCGGACTCCGCCGCGTCCAGAGGTCGCCGGCGACGAGCCCCCATCGCCTGAGTCCTGCCAGGTGGGGCCGGCCCGTCAGGTGATTAGCTTAGTGCTAATCACCGTTAACTAACCCCCCCCTGACGCTGACCAGTGGGCCCGACCCCCCCCCTAACCTTTTAATTAACCCTGTTAACCCCAGTGTCATTGACGTGTGGGTCCCACACGTCAGGTTTGACCTGGACAGCCGCGTTGACCGCTGATGCAATGATGACGTCATGCTGACGCAATTATACATTTTCTGGAATTAAAATAATTCAGAAAATCCAGAAAATGATTTAATCTTCAAAAATTCATAGAAATTCAACCGTAGCTCAGATTGAAATAATTTATATATGAAAAATTATCAGAAAAATGCAATCTTTCCATCTGTACTAGTTTCATGCATGACAAACCAACCTATACATGCTGAATATGAGAAAACACATTATGGCATATATAAGAGACCTAATTTAGAAATGCATTTGAACCTTTGGTTCAAATGGACTTCAAACCAATTGAACACTAGTTGCATTAGCTCAGCAGCATCACATCTACATGCCATGTTCATGCATCATATTGTTGCATATGATTGTGTATTGATTGCCGGCACCGTTCCTTCTCGATAGGTCCTGCTCCGGAGACGTTCCAGAGTACCTGTCTGTGAAGCAGTGCCTCCCTTGTTGATTTACCAGGCAAGCAACCCCCCTTGTTCATTTCGATAAAACCCTACTCTCTCGCTCCTGCTCTCAGTTATTGCATTAGGACAACAACGATTCATCTGCTACTTTGTGCTGCGGTAGTTGAACCCATTCCTCTGCATGACCTGTCATTGCCACAGTAAATAGTTGAAACCCACTAGCATGTGTAGGAGTTGATTGAAGCCACTGATGTGTTCCTACCATGCTATGCCTGCTATTGCTTAGAGTGTGTCAGGTCTGGTTCATTGGGAATGAATTGGAGTGTCACGATATGTTCTGATGCTGAGAGTGAAGTGTGTGAACACGATTTGGTAAAGGTAGCGGTGAGAGGCCATGTAGGAGTACATGGTGGGTTGTCTCACTGGAACCGTCCTTAAGCCCTGAGTTCTGTGTATGTTGTCCAATGACTCGATACTACCACACATTGGGCTCCGGGCGCTCCAAGCCCTCTCGACTTATTAACCAACTTGATCTCTGTCCAGGAGTCGCAACTAGTTTCTGGTGTTTGTAGGTAGTGCTATTTTTCTACCAAGTGGCACCCGGCAGGGTGGGCTTGGGACAGACTAGGCACACGTGGCCCGGTGTACCGAGTGGCACCCGGTTGGTGGGCTCGGGAACCCTGTACACATCGTTTGGGGCCGTAAGCGACACCCCGGCCGGATCTCCTTGCGGATGGAACCCGAATAGGCGATAAACCTGGACTAGAGTCTTGTGTGGTTAGTCAGGTCGTGGCCGACACCCTCGCCAGGCTTCCGCTTGAAGGTTGCCGAGATACATGACGTGTACATGGCGGTAAGTGGCGAGAGCGTGTGTGAAGAAGTACACCCCTGCAGGGTTAACATGATCTATTCGAATAGCCGGGTCCGCGGTTATGGACTTCTTGGATGCTTACATGGTACATAGACAACTTGAAGTGGATACTATAAAATGCTCAAGACAAGTGTGAGTGCTATGGATGGCCTTCTCGTAGGGAGACGGGAATGAATCCATAGTGGTGTATTGTGTGGTGATTAGTGGACTCGTGTACGTTGTTTCACCTCCAGAGTTTCTGGTAGTCGTAGAACAGGATAGCCACAGAGTCTAAGCTGGCTTGCTGCAACTAAACCCCACATTACCTCTTGATACAAATGCATGTATGATAGGATCTGATGTAAGTCTTGCTGAGTACCTTTGTACTCATGTTGCTTTACTTATGTTATTGCAGCAGAGACTTCGGTCTTACTAGTGTTCTCGTGGACTTCGACTAGTAGCTAGTACCTCAGCTACGATCTTGATCGGATGTTGTAGATAGTCAGGCTTCCAGCCTTTTTCATTTATAGATGTCTGTACCCAGACATGTAATGCTTCCGCTTGTTGCTTGTATGCTCTGTATGACGGGTCTTGTGACCCCTGTTTGCAATAAATGCTATGATGGCTCTTCTGAGCCTTTATCTATATAATTGTTGAGTTATGCTGTGATGCCATGTTGTACAGCACATACTTGCATGTTATGCGTACGTGTAATGTGTAGTGCTATGTGTGGGATCTGACTATCTAGTTGTTTATCTTTAGTAGCCTCTCTTACCGGGAAATGTCTCCTAGTGTTACCGCTGAGCCATGGTAGCTTGCTACTGCTCTGGAACACTTAGGCTGGCCGGCATGTGTCCTTCTTCGTTCCTGTGTCTGTCCCTTCGGGGAAATGTCACGCTTTGAGTACCGGAGTCCTGTTAGCCCGCTACAGCCCGGTTTACCGGAGTCCTGCTAGCCCAGTGCTACAGCCCGGACCCACTTGCTGATGACCGACACGTTCGAAGCTGGGTCATGGATGCCTGTCCCTGTAAGTCTGTGCCACTTTGGGTTTACGACTAGTCATGTCAGCCCGGGCTCCTTTTCATATGGATGCTAGCGACACTATCATATACGTGAGCCAAAAGGCGCAAACGGTCCCGGGAAAAGGTAAGACGACACCCGTGGGGATGCCGTGCGTGAGGCCGCAAAGTGATATGATGTGTTACCGGCTAGATCGATGTGACATCGAGTCAGGGTCTCTGACAAAAGGGCGGGAAGCAGAGGCCTTTGGTCCCGGTTGGTGGCACCAACCGGGACTAAAGGGGGGTCATTGGTCTCGGTTGGTGCCACGAACCGGTACCAATGAACCCATTTAGTCCCGGTTGGTGCCACCAACCGGGACCAAAGGCCTTGCACAGCGGCGTGGTGGTGGGAGTTTAGTCTCACCTCGCTAGTTGAGAGCGTTAAACAGCTGTTTATATGCTCGGTTGCCTCTTCCCTTTCGAACTCCTCTAAATTGCAGGCCTATGGGCCAAATCTAACACTACTATGCATATGGGCCTACTTGGCCTTCTACGGGCCTGAATCTTGGCCCATGGATGAGTTTCTAGTCGTATTCCGGATGCCTTGGACCTGTAGGTGGCAATTTTTTTTATTTTTACCAAGTTTTTTTTCTTTTTTGCTTTATTTATTTTGTTTTGTTTCTACTTACAACAAAATACTTATTTTTTTTATTTTGTTTCTAATTACTTATTTATTTTATTTTATGATTATTCTTTTTGCTATTAAAGTTTCTAACAAAAAAGTTCTTTATGAAAATTCTTTTTGCTTTTAATGATTTTGAACAGAAAATACTTTGATAATTTTAGTTGCATCAATTTTATATAATTTTAGTTTTAATTATACTAGAGGTTGCTTATAATGTTTTGAACAGAAAATACTTTGATAATTTTAGTTTCATAAATTTTATTTATGTTACTAAAGTTTATTTTATTTTGTTTCTACTTATATATTTTATTAAATTTTATATTATTTTGTTTCAAATAACTTATTTATTTTATTTTATAATAATTCGTGTACAAAACGGACAATCTGTTTCGAAGTATCAGGGTTTCATACAAAAACTCGTCTGTTACAAAGGGATTTCATTTTTTGAACTTATTTGAAGTCCATAGTTTTTCTGTGTTCAAAATGCACCATTCAAAGCCACATCACCAATTTTCAACCCTTTCCGACTTCATTTGTTATTTTTCATGCATTTACTGATTATTTTGAGCTATAAGACCATGAAATTGAAAAGCATTTGAAATGAACTCTGAAAAGGTTGAAAGTTGGCATGGTATCATCATTTCACCCACATAGCATGTGCAAGAAAATAGAGAGGGTTACGACAAAAACTGGATGCACTTCATGTACAAAGCGGACAATCTCTTTCGAAGTATCAGGGTTTCATACGGAAACTCGTCTGTTACAAAGGAATTTCATTTTTTGAACTTATTTGAACTCCATAGTTTTTCTGTGTTCAAAATGCACCATTCAAAGCCACATCATCAATTTTCAACCCTTTCTGACTTCATTTGTTATTTTTCATGCATTTACTGATTATTTTGAGCTATAAGACCATGAAATTGAAAAGCATTTGAAATGAACTCTGAAAAGGTTGAAAGTTGGCATGGTATCATTATTTCACCCACATAGCATGTGCAAGAAAGTAGAGAGGGTTACGGCAAAAACTGGATGCACTTCATGTACAAAACGAACGATCTCTTTCGAAGTATGAGGGTTTCATACGGAAACTCGTTTGTTACAATGGGTTTTCATTTTTTTGAACTTATTTGAACTCCATAGTTTTTCTGTGTTCAAAATGCACCATTCGAAGCCACATCATCAATTTTCAACCATTTCTGACTTCATTTGTTATTTTTCATGCATTTACTGATTATTTTGAGCTATAAGACCATGAAATTGAAAAGCATTTGAAATGAACTCTGAAAAGGTTGAAAATTGGCATGGTATCATCATTTCACCCACATAGCATGTGCAAGAAAGTAGAGAGGGTTACTACAAAAATTGGATGCACTTCGTGTACAAAAGGACAATCTCTTCCGAAGTATCATGGTTTCATACGGAAACTCGTCTGTTACAAAGAGATTTCATTTTTTTGAACTTATTTGGACTCCATAGTTTTTCTGTGTTCAAAATATCATTCAAAGCCACATTATCAATTTTCAACCCTCTCATGAATAGATAAGTGACCAAATTAATAGAAGTTCATCATCACATTAAAATCAAAGTACATACATAGTTCTCATTGAACAACATACACTAGTAGAAAAGGGGGCATTGGTCCAGGTCGGGTCAGTCCATTAGTCCCAGTTCAATCCAGAACCGGGACAAATGGGGGCATTGGACCCGGTTCGTGAGCCCCGGGGGTCGTCTGGGCCACATGGGCCATTGGTCCCGGTTCGTCTGGACCTTTTGGTCCCGGTTGATGGGACGAGCCGGGACCAATGGGCCTGGCTCCTGGCCCACCACCATTGGTCCCGGTTGGAGGCATGAACCGGGACCAAAGGACGCCCATTAGTCCCGGTTCATACCACCAACCGAGACTAAAGTGTTGGTCCTCGTTGCGGCCAGAGTTTAGTCCCACCTCGCCAACCGAAGGGGGCTCACACCGGTTTATAAGCCCCTCCCTCTCTGAAGTTAGTAGAAATTTACTATGAATTTAGGTTGAATTTTCTCTATAAGCGCATCTATGCTCATTTCTGAGTAGTTTTTTATATAGTTTTTTTTTCTTTTCTTCTATATTTATTTTTTTCTATTTATTTCTGAGTTGTAGTAAGTCATTAAAAATAAAAAAGATTTTAGTAAAGTTAATCACAACTATTTTTTCCTCTATTTGTTTCTGAGTAGTTTTTTATATAGTTTTTTTTTCTTTTCTGCTATATTTATTTTTTCTATTTATTTCTGTGTGGTAATAAGTCATTAAAAAATAAAAAAGAGGCGCAATGCTAGTTATTCGCTTCAAGCCTTTCGGAATAGTGTAAACTGCACTGCACATAGCTCCGTGCAGTCTATCCTATTCCTCAAGGCTTGAAGCGAACCAACGTGCAGGTGAGCATTGAGCCTCTTCTTCATCGTCCTGCACTAAGGGCTTATAAACAGCTGCGAGTGCCTCTCGCTTGGCGAGGTGGGACTAAAAAAATAGCTGCAGAAAGAACCAACTAAAAAACAGCTGCAGAAAATAAATAAGTAATTAGACGGGTCCATTGGTACCGGTTGGTGGCTCCAAACGGGACCAATGCCCCTCTTTAGTCCCGGCACATAATGCTTTTATGTCTTATGGTTCGGCCCTCGTGATACCATGCCAACTTTCAACTTTCAACTTTTTCGGAGTTCATTTGAAATGCTTTAATGCAGAAGACAAAAGAAAAAAAATAATGCAGAAAACAAAACAAAAAAATGAAAAAAAAATAAAAAAAATAAAGTAAAAAGAAAACAAAAAAAGTGTATTCAAATTTGAAAACTAATGGCACTAACAGAAAGTTTATAATTTTTCTAAAATTAAAAGAAAAAAGAATTAAAAAATAAAGCAAAAAACAAAAGAAAATAAATAATGCAGAAAACAAAACCAAAAATCTGGGAAAAAAATAAAAATACCAACAATAAGTATTTTGTTGTAAGTAGAAACAAAATAAAATAAATAAAGCACGAAACAAAAAAAAAGTGTTTTCAAATTTGAGAACTAATGGCACTAACAGAAAGTTTAAAATTGTTCTAAAACTAAAAGTAAAAAGAATTAAAAAATAAAGAAAAAAACAAAAGAAATTAAATAATGCAGAAAACAAAACAAAAAATCTAGGAAAAAAATAAAAATAGCAACAATAAGTAAAGAAAAAAAGTGCCTCCTACTGGGACCCCACGGCCTGAATACGACTAGAAACCCACCATGGGCCAGGATTCAGGCCCGCAGGAGGCCCAGTAGGCCCATCAGGCAAAGCAGTAGTAAGTAGGCCCGTAAGCCTGCAGTTGAGAGGAGCTCGAGAGGGGTGCGGCAGTGGGGCTTATAAACCACTATGCGCCCCTCTCAGCTAGCGAGGTGGGACTAAACTTTCATGTTGCACCGTGCCAGCACACGACCATTGGTCCCGGTCCGTGGCTCCAACCAGGACCAATGCCCACCCTTTAGTCCCGGTTGGTGGCACGAACCGGGACCAAAGCCCTTTGCTTCCCGCCCTTTGGGCTGCTGAAAAGAGGCCTTTGGTCCCGGTTGGTACTACCAACCGGGACTAAAGGGTGCATTGGTCCCGGTTGGAGCCACCAACCGGGACCAAAGACTTTGCTATATAAGGAAAATTTCAGAACCGCATCCCCACTTCGATCTCTCCTCCTCCTCGATCTCCTGACACCGTGCGCCGTCGCCTGCCGCCCTGACGCCGTCGCCGCCCCGCCCCGCCCCGACACCGTCGCCACCCCGCCCCGCCCTGCCGCCCCGACGCCGTCGCCGCCCCGCGCTGCACCTCGCCGTCGCCGTCGCCGTCGACCTCGACGTGAGCAACTTTTTATGATTTTTGTTAGATTTTTGTTAGATTTTTTTGTAGTTTATAGATTTTTTTATTAGATTAGATGTGTAGTAATTTAGATATGTAGTTCATAGTATGTTAATTTAGATTGTGTAATTAATTTGTTCATATTGTGTTAGATTTTTTTCCTGTTAGTAGATTTTTTTGGTGTAATTAATTTGTTCATATTGTGTTATTTTTTTCTGTTAATAGATTTTTTTTCTATTAATTTGTTCATAGTATGTTTGGTGATATTATTGTTAATAGATTTTTTTGGTGATATTTAGATTGTGTTAGTAAGTACTATAATTGAACTAGCTATTTAGAAAAATATAATTACTATTTTATTTAGATTTTTTTGGTGTAATTAATTTGTTCATATTGTGTTAGATTTTTTTCTGTTAATAGATTTTTTTCTATTAATTTGTTCATAGTATGTTTGGTGATATTATTTTAATAGATTTTTTGGTGATATTTAGATTGTGTTAGTAAGTACTATAATTGAACTAGCTAGTTAGAAAAATATAATTACTATTTTATTTAGATTTTTTTGGTGTAATTAATTTGTTCATATTGTGTTAGATTTTTTTTCTGTTAATATATTTTTTTTCTATTAATTTGTTCATAGTATGTTTGGTGATATTATTGTTAATAGATTTTTTTGGTGATATTTAGATTGTGTTATTAAGTACTATAATTGAACTCGCTAGTTAGAAAAATAGAATTCCTATTTTATTTAGATTTTTTTGGTGTAATTAATTTGTTCATATTGTGTTAGATTTTTTTTTGTTAATTGATTTTTTTCTATTAATTTGTTCATAGTATGTTTGGTGATATTATTGTTAATAGGTTTTTTTGGTGATATTTAGATTGTGTTAGTAAGTACTATAATTGAACTAGCTAGTTAGAAAAATATAATTACTATTTTATTTAGATTTTTTTGGTGTAATTAATTTGTTCATATTGTGTTAGATTTTTTTCTGTTAATAGATATTTTTTTCTATTAATTTGTTCATAGTATGTTTGGTGATATTATTGTTAATAGATTTTTTTGGTGATATTTAGATTGTGTTAGTAAGTACTATAATTGAACTAGCTAGTTAGAAAAATATAATTACTATTTTATTTAGATTTTTTTGGTAATATGATTAGTTAGAAAAATATTAGTTAGTTAGAAAAATACTAGTTTATTTTTAGTAAGTACTATATAGTAAGTGCTACTTTGTTTTTAGTAAGTACTACTTTATTTATTTATAGTAAGTGCTTAGTAGTTGAACTAGATAGTTGATTTAATTAATAAAACTACTTTATTTAAATATATATAGAAGTATGTAGTAAGTGCTACTTTATTTATTTATAGTAAGTGCTACTTTATATATTTATAGTAAGTGTTACTTTATTTATTTATAGTAAGTGCTTAGTAGTTGAACTAGATAGTTGATTTAATTAATAAAACTTCTTTATTTAACTATATATAGAACTACGTAGTTCCCGCATCGACGTCGGTGATGCCTATCCCGCATCCTCGTCGTCGTCGACTCGGCGGATGGAGGCCTGCTTGATCAGGGCCATGTTCGGGACTGGGCTCCGCCGGACTGGTATTGGGAGGTGCTACCTTCTGGTGGACGTAGGTTGGTGAGGAGGGAGCCCGTTGTTGACCCGATCCTTGTTTGGTGGCGTTCGCGTGGGCCAGTGACGGTGCCGAGGCTTCCGGACACCGCGGAGGTGGTACGTCACTGTGTCAGCGAGGAGGACGAGCACGTCCGTCGCTACATGGCTGCGTTGGAGGGCAGGTTCGACAATACCTGGAAGGTTCTTCAGGGATCTCACTAGAGCTATGATCCTGTGATCGTTCCTTATCTTTGGATGTCCACCGCCCGCGACAATACCCGTCGGGCACTACGATTCTAGCTGTATTAATTAGCGATGCTATATGTATGATAGTATTCGAGGAGCATTCGATGATGTACGGACACAAGAGATGATGTACTTTTGGTTATAATTGAATGCATGCTAATTTGAATACTACTTTATTTTACGATTTCGTTTTGCTTATTGAATGCTCATATTGGAAAAGTACTCCTACTTTAAATGCTAAAATTGAAGAGCACTCCATGCAGAAATCTAGGAGCCCCCTCCATCATCCACGCCGTCGTGGGGGTAGCTTCTCCTTCATTCCCGTGTGCTAGACAATTTGTTGTAATAATGCACTCGGGAATGAAAGGAGGAGCTACATACCATCACCGATAGTCAACCCGTGATTAATAATAATGATCTAATTTAGATTTTTTTAGTACATATGTTTAATATTTGAATTATGAACTTAGGCCGGAAATGTCGTACTCGGACGATGAAAACCGCCCGGGGGAGTGCGACTAGTGCCACAACGACCGAGGTATGTGCGACAGGTTCATTGAGCTGGACGAAGATCGGCGCTTCAGCATTAAGCTCGAGGAGACCTTCGATGTTCATACAGTATGCAACGACGATAATAGTTTTTTTTCGTAATTAAGCACGACTTCAACTATTTTAACGTGTATTTTTCATCTTTTCCAATTCGACTAGCTTATCCCATGCTTTGCAAGAAGCTATGTCTTGGAGAGGATGGGTTTTCAAGACCATGAAAGTATGGAAACCAAAAAAATTATCCTAAGTACCCATCATGGTGTGGATTTTCAAGTAAAGCTGTACAATGCTCAGAGTGTAACCCATTTTTGTTGCAAAAACTGGGAAGCACTTTGCAATATGTATGGTTTTGATGAGGGTATGCTTGTCACCATGGATCTTGGTGATCCTAGAATCGCGCAAGAGAGACCTTCGATTTTCGTCCTTGTGGATACACCTCCAATTCTTCCCCCATGTGAGCTTAACATAGTTATTAAGTAATTTATATTGTTTATTTCAAAATAGTTGACAACTTATTTCCATTGACAGCTTATTTTTATTCTTCAAAGAATGTGCAGAAGATGGTAGACAGAACCTACTACACCGAAGGCTCCGAACTAACTTATCAGGAGAAAAATCATCTGGTCGCATTTTGTACTGATCTTGAGAATTACAATATCTACAATCAAACTCCTCAACATTATGGTCAATACGTGCCACTATTGCACGTGTTGAACTACGGTAACTACCATGGAGATACCCTGGTAAGATTTTTTACTATTACGACATCTGTGCATCTTTTTGCACACTTCTAAAACTAGTACTTCATTGCGAACTACGAAGTTATTACTATGTTTTTCAACAGATAATCCCGAATGATTGTGTGCCTCATCTGATGTATACACACAGTAGCCTTCATGTTTTGAACATACAACCAGGTCTTCCTACGAATCTGAACTGTCCATACCGGGTTTCTAAAAAAAGTGGAGACATGACAATCAAAGAATGGAAAAAATGTATGGACAGTCGTAAGGAGCTTCTTGGAAGCAACAATCAGCGAAGGGAAAAAATTGGAGACAGGATGATCGCCATTCTTCATAATGGAGAGTCAGGATCTATATTGTTTTATGCTATTCTACCTTAAGGGTGTTTAGGTCATGTCCTACCTAATACTGATGATCATGTGCTAAGAACAATTATGTAGGGTTGGGTTCGATGACTATGAGGATGATGATCATATGACTTATTATTAATAACGAGTAGAAGTTGTAAGATGATGCATGATTAATAGGACTTGTTATTATATATGATGATGTATGATGCGAGCATGTATGAGTTATTATATTAGCGGGTGAAATGAACATATATAGCAGCAACGTTGGTAAATCAAGGACGAAGATATAAGAGAGGACACTTCTCTCTATTAGCTAGCTAATAACAACCTAAAAATAACCCCCAAAACCCCTAAAGCAGCCACTTTTCTAAAAAATAAACATGGACTTTTGGTCCCGGTTGGTGCCACCAACCGGGACCAAAGGCCCCCTGACTGGGCTCAGCACACAGGGCCACGTGGAGGCACATTGGTCCGGGTTCGTGTTTGAACCGGGACTAATGGGTGGAGGTATTAGTAACGACCCATTAGTCCCTGTTCATGAACCGGGACTAAAGGCCCTTACAAACCGGGACTATTAGGTATTTTTCTACTAGTGATATAGCTCTCCAGAGCATCTAATTAAACCAAACATTGAAATTATGTAAAACATTTCAATGCAACAACAAATGCGATCATAATCGCAACTAAGGTAACAATTGATCCAACTGCATAATGATACCAAGCCTCGGTATGAATGGCATATTTTGTAATCTTTTTAATCTTCAACCGCATTGCATCCATCTTGATCTTGTGATCATCGACGACATCCGCAACATGCAACTCCAATATCATCTTCTCCTCCTCAATTTTTCTTATTTTTTCCTTCAAGTAATTTTTTTTCTTCAACTAAATTTAACCTTTCGATAATAGGGTCGGTTGGAATTTCCGGTTCAACAACCTCCTAGATAAATAAAATCTATGTCACGTTGGTCGGCATAATTGTCATAAACAATAAATGAACCAAATAGTTATCAAAAGATAATATATACCACATCTGAATCATAGACAGGACGAGAACCGACGGGGGTGGATACCAAAACCATCATACTATATAATAACAAGGAATAATAAAAATAAGAAAATTAGAGAAGTATCTATCTGAAGTAAGAATATTTTTTCTTTCAGAAAGAAGATAAGAATAAGAGGCTCACCACGGTGGTGCCGGCGACGAGATCGGCGCGGGCGATCGACGGCGATGAAGACGGGGACGGGACGTGATGGACCGCTAAACCTAGACAAATCTCGGGGAAAATGGAGCTCGGATGTCGAGTTTCGAGAGGAGAAAGATTAACTAGTGTGGCTCGGACATTTCATCGAACACCTCATGTGCATAGGAGGTGAGCTAAAGCACCCAAATGCCCTCCCCTTGCCGGCCAGAAAAACAGAGTACTGTGGAGTGCTCTGCTGTGGCGATGGAGTATATCTAGGCAACTCATTTGTCCCGATTCATGGTAGAAACCGGGACTAAAGCCCGGTAATCTGTCCCGGTTCAAGCCACAAACCGGGACCAATGGTTGTTGGCCAGGAGCGAGGACCATTGGTCCCGGTTCGTGCCTAGAACCGGGACAAATGGATCCAGACGAAGCGGGACCAATGCCCACGAGGCCCCGACCAGCCCCCTGGGCTCATGAACCGGGACTAATGCCCCCCATGGGTCCCGGTTCATGAAGAACCGAGACTAATGGGCTGGCCAGGCCCGAACCAAAACTCTGTTTTCTACTAGTGACATATCATTATGAACATCCTCGAGATACTAAGCCAGCACAACACCTTAAGATTAAGAAGCCATATATAGGCGTCTTCGTAGTCGATGAGGGCATCTTCTCTCACTGAACGAGCATCAATGAAAAGTCTCAAAATGAAAATGCGAGCATAAGTGTCAAGTCTATAACATAAATCCTGATGGGCTTATTCCACCACAATTAGGAACCTAACCATTGATCAGTTTCGCCCAAAATTCATCATTCCGCTCTCCTATTCTGTCCCATCCGGTTTTCTATCTCAGTTTGTGCGTACTGTGTACATGGTTCATTCTCCCCATCCGACCACCATGAACAAGAAGCTGACAAGAAATAAAACTGCTCGGTGTGACATGCACCCATCGGTATTTCGTAACAGTTATATTTAAGTTTGAGAAAAAGTCTATTTCTTGTCCCTCAAG
The DNA here is from genome assembly GCF_018294505.1 of Triticum aestivum. Classification (NCBI taxonomy): domain Eukaryota; kingdom Viridiplantae; phylum Streptophyta; class Magnoliopsida; order Poales; family Poaceae; genus Triticum; species Triticum aestivum. The sequence goes on from NC_057807.1 coordinate 568,389,839, forward strand.
TTTTCGTGAAGTCCGGATTTGGTCACTCAAATCGAAAACCATACAACTTACACCCTCAACTCTCTTATATGGACAAGTTTCGTCCCTCGGCCTAGCTAAAGTGGTTTTCATGCTGACATCATTCTGACCATAGCTGACTGAGTTGACAACCACATCATCATCTTTTTCATTTTATCCCCGCTCTCACAGCAGTGGACATTTTATCGGGAGAGGATTTAGGGCATACAAGTGTGGTGGCACGCAGATTCTATGTTGTTTATCTGCGCCAAGATGCGCATATTTGGGGATGTATAAACTGATTTCTATTTTCGCTTTTATCTGTAATGTCTTCATAAATCTTTTGTATCTGTAATGTGTTCATATATCTTGGAGATATGCCTATTCGTGTGGGGTCGTATACCTATTCTGTGGGGTGCCTGAACAGTGAAAAAGGAAATAAAAAATACTTATAGAATAGATAAGGAAAAATGATTCACCATGTTCTAGTTCTGGTACTCTTATTGCTTCATATTTGTTCTTCTCTCCTGTTCATCAAACCAGAATATGCACCTTCAACAATCATCTGAGTACGCGAAAGGAAAGAGTTCATCTGGTGTCCTCAGAGATTGAAGCCTTTTGATAAGAAGCCCCACCTCGCAGTAGTATATTTGGTTAAAGCGGGGCGAAAGCCTTTTTCGGTAGTATATTTGATGCAAACGAGTATAGATTCGGTTGCAATGCTTGATTTTCAAGAACAAGCACTTAATATATGGTATAGTTGGTCATTCTGATATTTGATATTTGTATTTATTGCATCAGTGATCGTGTTGGTCATTTGTTATCTTCGAACAAATGTTCTGTCCGAAATATTGAGTATTTTCTATTTCAATTTGTTTGAACTGGAACCTTATTTGTATTTGTTTGAAGAGGAGTTGTGCTAACTAAAGAAAATCTCGCTCGAGAAACTGACAAGGAAGCGGGAAGTGTAGGTTTTGTACTCATGATGAGACAATTAAACACATCTTGTTTCAATGCAAGTTTGCGTGTTCTACATGGCCCATCACCCAAACATGATGCGAACATGCTTGATTCAGGATGACTGGGACCCCTCAAAAGAAAAAACTTAGCTTGGTTCAGGATGACAGCATTCTTGATTCCTGCAGATGACGAGGCGCAGGTGCCCCTTTCTACGAAAGAACATGAGGTGCCACGCTGCCTCTCCTGCTTCCTGTACGTAGATATGGATTAGTTTTTTGGGGCATATTTATGGATTAGTTTTTATAGGCAATATAATTATGGACTGGTGAATAATATCGTTTGGGCTTGTAAAATCGAAGGCTAATATGATCCGCTACTGGGCTTATAGGGTGGCCTATTTTGTTAACGGGCCTTGTGGCTTATTACATAAGAACTTCGTGGTCACGTTTACTGCATTTCAATTCTAAACTCAAAAACCCCTCCCCAGAAAAAGTCTACACTCAAAAAAAAAAATCAGTTCAATTGTGGATCCTAATTTGTGATTCAGATATACAAAACATACATCTTTTTGCAAACAGAAACCTTGTGTAATAACATTTGGGTAAAAACTTGAACTGAGCTATATGAAGCCAAAAACAGTAATTCCCAAAACCACAATCGGGCATTTCAGGAAAACAATGGAAGCGGCTCCTCTGACGTACGGCCCCTGCCGTTGTGGCACTGCCATGTGGGCCTGTTTCCTGATGGGCTCACCTGTCCGTGGTGGAACGGCACCGTGCCGAACGGCAGAGGGTCCTCGTCCCAAAACAATAGTCTGTCCAAACCTGCTAAAGAGTGAATAGATGTTGCCTGAACAGAAGTCAGGCAGCAGTACAGTAAAAACTGCAGTACTCCCGGCAATTGTACGAAGCAATGAAGACAAATAGAGAGGTACTAGCTGAAGAGACTTGTATCTTCTGAACTAAACCTCCGTCTAATTAGCACACCTTGTTCATGGTTAATAGTCCCAGCAACATTTGGACAGAATCATGCCGTTCTTAATTTTCCATAAAAGACACAGTGCCAAACAAAAAACCTAAAAGAACCGAGGTACATCGCATCCTTGTGACAAAAAGACTACAAATAGTATTAGGTCATTTCGTATCCATTCTGAGTAACATTCCAGACTTTTCTGAGTAACATTCTGAATAGAATTGCACTTGTCATGCATGCATGCATGCGTCGAAACCTAGCCATGTCCATGCCCTTGATTTTCTTCTCCCAAGTCAACAAGCTACAACCTTGGACAAGAGGAGATCCTTCAAAAGACCAGGGCAGTGCTTGGTTAAAAACTCAAGGCCTTCAGACTCGATGAGCGCATTCAGATTCGCTGACGAGCTGAGGAATACCAAACATGCTTTCTTAAGCCCATGGCAGTGATGCTGCTCCGCCAATGTCACCATGGCCGCCATGGAGCTCCTATCGATATGATTGCTCAGTTTATCTTCACAAATCAGCTTCAACCTCCCCAAATCATACATGTCAGCTGCGACAAGCAAATGTTGAGCCATGTGATATTCTTCTTCTTGCTTCATATCCGGCAACGTGTCCGTATACATGAAAGTAAGCAGAGCACTGAACACCTGTGCCTCCATGTCATCTATACGTATGGCATTTTTGGTGGTGCTCTCCTCCATGGAACCAAAGAACTCTGCTTTGAAAACAGGAGAGCGCGCCGCGAGCACGTACCGGTGCGCAGAGAAAGTCTCACCGCCGACTAGGAATTCGACATCGGCGCCCGCCTTGCTTGACAGGAGATCCCCTAAGTGCTGGTGCAAGTCAGACGGCGGTACCACGATGGATGGAGTCACCTGCCCGTGGAACAAGCCTAGGACAGTGATGTCGACCTTGATAGTGAAGGAATCGTCCTTGAGATGCTCTGATTCCTCTAATTCATCCCTTTTGATGAACCTATCATATCCCCAAGTTTTATTCACAGCGTAGTTGTTGGTGGTGGTACGTTCGGTGTAGGACGGCACAGGATTCCCCTGTTGGTCGAGTAAGCTGAACTTAGCTTGTGCCTTCACGGCCTCGGCCTCCGTGACGGCATCATCCAAGACGAGAAAAACGGATATGTAATCGGTATCTCCTTTCTTGTTCCCGTTGGGATAGTAACGAAGATGCCATGTGCGGCCTCCCAGCTGGAACGGGCTAGACTCGATCGACTTACCATTGGGGACCTCCTTGGTGCGCGAGTAGCTGACGATCTTGAGCAAGTGGTAACCGCACACGGCGCTAGCGACGATGGAGGAAGCGGATACGGAGGGAAGGCTGTCTCCGGCCTCGTGCGAGGAGGTAGGCATGGTGTACGGCGTGATCGATTCGGCCGGTCGGTGGCGACGGTGCGAGGGTGAGGGTTTTAGGGTTTTGGATGGACTCCGCTGCAGACATAAGGCCGCGTATATGATGCAGATCGGACGCTCATGCATGTACGTGACATAAAAGGGAAAGGGCAGTAATCTGCGCCGGTGCGCCGGCCGAACGATTCGGCCGGTCAGCTGCCCACCGTCGGATCGCTTTGCCCAGGGCCGTTAGATCACGCCCTTCTATCGCCCCGTTCCTCGCGCACGAACAACAATGACGCCCTTTCATCCCCGCGACGCTGTTCGTGCTGGACACCCGCCATGGGCGCTTCGAGGCCTGACCTTAAAGCATCACCAGCTTGCCGCCGGTCGCCATCCTTGCCCCGGTCGCCATCCTCGTCACCGGCTCACCACCCTCGCCCCCGGTTGCCGGTTGCCGTCCTTGTCGCCGCCCGGTCGCCGGTCGTCGTCCTTGTCGCCGCCCGGTCGCCGTCCTCGCCCCCGGTCGCTGTCCTTGCCGCCCCCGGTTGCACATCGCCGTCCTTGTTGCCGCCCGGTCACTGTCCTCGCCCCCGGTCACCGTCCTCGCCGCCCCTGGTCGCCGGTCGCCGTCCTCGTCACCACCGGTCGTTCGCCCGGCTCCCCTGCTTGAAGCTTTTTTGTCATTTTTTTTGCGGAAAAACTTCCAATCTATTCATCTTCAATCATGGCAGTAGAACAAACACCAGAAATAAAAATTACATCCAGATCCGTAGACCACCTAACGGTGACTACAAGCACCGAAGCGAGCCGACGGCGCGCCACCGTCATCGCCCCTCCATCGCCGGAGCCAGGCACAACTTGTTATAGTAGACAGTCGGAAAGTCGTCGTGCTATGACCCCATAGGACCAGCACCCCAAAATAGCAACCGCCGCCGATGAAAAATAACGTAGATCGGAAGGATCCAAACCGAAGACACATGAACGTAGACGAACAACGATGATGGTTGAAGCTTTTTTGTCATTACCGCTTGAAGATTTTTCTCCTGCTGATTGAAGCTTTTCCACTGCCCGTTTGAAGCTTTTTTGTCATTACCGCTTGAAGATTTTTCTCCTGCTGGTTGAAGCTTTTCCACTGCCTGTTTGAAGCTTTTTTTGTCACTACCGCTTGAAGATTTTTCTCCTGCTGGTTGAAGCTTTTTCACTGCTCGTTTGACGCTTTTTCCACCATTGAAGCTTTTTCCGCGGTGGAAGATTTTTCCTCATGCCACTGTGAAACTTTTCCTCTAGCTGGATGAAGCTTTTCCACAAACGGTTGAAGCATTTTCTCCTTGGGTGGAAGCTAGACATTTTCCCCGGGTTGTAGCATCTGTCCACCCTGGTTGCAGCTTTCTGCGGCACTGGCGTTCGTAGCGGACAGTTGACTGGTTCCAGCAAAAAATGATGCCGGCTGTAGCAAAATACGTTGCCGGATGTGCAAAATCTGTTGGTCCAGCAAAAACAACTCCAAAGAAAGCATTTTTGGGTGCTACTTTCAGCAAAACACTGCACCGCTTCCAGCAAACGTGATCCGTGGTTGCAGCATCACCCCGCCCACTCCAATCTAAACTTGTCGTGGTGACCCCAGCAGCTCATCGGGGCGAATCCCCCAGCTCGCCGACGTTACTGGTTCCAGCAAAACCAGTACGCGATTGCAGCTCCCTCCTCAGTCGGTTGTAGCATCTGTGTGCTCTGCCGCCGTGGCTGCCGGTCAAGGTAGTAGCACGTCTCTTTGATTCTCGCCGTCGGCGCTCTGAGTAGCTGAAAAAAAAGTGATGGATGGGGTCGAGACCCGACGGTGGCGGCGCCCTCTGGCGATCGGCCGGCGAGGCGGTGGGGCCAGGCGAGAGGAGGCGGGGCGCGGGGCGACGGAGCTCGGGGCACGGCTCGCGGGCACGCGCGAACTGCGTGGGAAAGACGCGGGAAGGGATGGATAAGATGGACGGGCCCACATCGGGGAAGAAGTTTCTATATGTGGGTGTGTGTTGTGCGTGACGAGGCAGGAGCCCGCCGAAGTTTCGCCCGGTTTGCCGGATCTAAACATTTACCAAAGGGAAATCGTTTTGGAGAAGGAAACACGTGCCACCTCTTGACGTAAAGTAACCAAGATCTATGTTGTTCGTGCTCCGCGACGCCGGGCGTCTCCTCCATGATTTCCTCCATCGTCTCAGTTGCCCCCATCCCGCTGTGGTGCCCGACGTCCGCGCTGGAGGCTAAATGAGCTCGCATTCGAGCTTCCTGGTGAGCCACTATGCCTTCCCTCTCATTTTTCCTGTCAGTTCACATCGTGCAGCAATTGCCATGTCATCTGTGCAAGACTTTTTCTGTGTAGGGAGCTCCTGATTTATGAATCGTCATGCGAACATCACACATCTAATCTGATTTTTGCCATCATAACATATTGACATGTCTCTATTTTTTCCACGGAAATATTTAACTTTTTGGTTTAAGTTTGGTGTTCAAATATTCACACATTATGGCAATTTTGTATAATGTAGCATGTCGATTTGTTTACATATAGTTTACAAAAACCAGGATGTGTTTTGGCATGGCAACTTAACATGTACTGCCATGTTAAGTACAAAACATGCTTAATTCTCAAAAATTCTAAAACATGGTTTGCATGGCCATGGTTTGCATGGCAATTGTCTGATTGCTATTTTCTACAAAACATGCTTAATTCTCAAAAATTCTAAAACATGGCAAACTTGCCATCCTTCAAAATATTTTGGGACCAAATGGAGAATAGCTAGTTAGAACAAATTAATAAAGAATCATTTTTAAATCACACAAAGACCAAAAGGCGCAAAAAAAGAACAAATTTGCCATGGCAAATTTGAATATGACATCATCACAACATAAGATACATTTTTCCCATGGCGACGTCTCTCACAATTATTCCCATGTCGCCAGAGAAACAATTTTTGCCATGCTTGTTTTGAAAATTTAACATGAACTAACTTTCTCATGGCAATTCTTGTACTTACTTCAAATTTTTTACTACATAGACCATGATACACTTTTATATGGACCATGTCAAGTTTAATTCAAGCCCCATGGTAACTTAACTATGATATAGTTCACAAAACAACAATGTGTTCTTGACATGGCAACTTAACTAGTCGTGCCATGGTAAATTCTGGGACCATCGTCACATGATGTATTTTTGTTCGGACCTTGGCAAATTAGTTTAATGAATCATGGCAAATGTAGATTATGGAGCATGGCAATTTCCAATTTATATGTACCATGACAAATTTATTCCTTTTTTACGATATGGCAAGCTTAGTGTACGTATGATGGCAAATGTAGTTTATGGAGCATGACATTTTCTAATTCTATGGACCATGGCAAAAAAAAACATTCTTCCTTCTTTTGCTACATGGCATTTTTTTCAACGGGACCATCGATAACTTAGTGTATTTATCATGGTGTTGGGAAACATAGTAGGAAACAAAAAAATTGCTCTGCGATCACCCAGGAACAATATGAAGATGCATATAAGGTTTGGATCAACAATCGATTCAAACTCCGGAGTGTAGCGAAAGTAGAGAGTCGGTGTAGATCGTACTTGCACTACTAGGGAAAACCCTAATAGTAGCGCGGGTTTTGAGGCTAGCAGCAGCGCGGGAAGCGGCGCTACTAGTAAGGCGCTACAACTAACTCTTAGTAGTAGCGCGGTCTGTACCCGCGCTACTACTATTGACTATATCAGCAGCGCTTTTCTGGAACGCGCTACTATTAGTTGGCTGTAGCGGTTTCCTAGCCCCTCGCTACTGCTATATCTTTCATCATTTTCCCCAGCTTCCTACCCCGTTCCAGTCCAGATACTAGGTACTACTAGATATCAATTTCATAAAGCATTATAGATACTAGGTAGTACTCACTAGTAGAAAAAGGGTCAAATCTGAGACACATTAGTGCCGGTTTGATTTTGAGCCGGCACTAATGTGTCCATTAGTGCCGGTTCCAACGGCTAGCCGGCCGCTCTCATTAGTACCGGTTCGTGGCGAACCTTTAGCACCGGTTCGTGCCACGAACCGGTACTAAAGAGTGTGGTGGCAGGATGTTGTCAGTCTGGGGCCCCTCCAGCACATGTAGTACTGGTTCGTGGCACGAACCGATATTAAAGGTCATCGTACATAAACCCTTCGTCCACCCAAGCTCGCTCTGTTCTTCCCCTTTTCCTTCACTTCCTCTGTTCTTCCCCTCTCTTCCTCGAGCTCATCACAAATTTTACCCAAAATTTGTCAAGATTTGAAGGCCCACATCCATTCAAATGATCACAAAGGTTAGCAACTTTGTCCTTTCATCTCTCATTGCTAGATTAGCTCTTGCAATGCTTTATATAGTGATTAATTTGTGAGTTTAGTAATTTGGGAGGAATTATATGTGCTAGTATTTGATTTATATGCAATTTGAGGTCAAAAATAACACATAGTTTGCATATGTAGGTGTGGTTTACTTAGTGCCTTCTAAATCTCCGTCGTAACCACCGTCGATCGCCGGCACCGTCCCGTCACCGGCACCACCTTGTGGTGAGGCTCTTGTTCATGAATGTTTTACATTACCAAATTGATGTTTGTGTGATTTGGATATATAGTTACTCATATAATTATCTTACCCGTACGTTGTTTGTTATAGATAGTGCCATGGTTTTGATATCCGTCCCCGTCGGCCCTCGTCCTTGTTATGATTCGGATGTGGTATATTCTCTTTTAAAACTAGTTGTTGCATTTCGTGTTTATGACAAATTATGCCCATCAAGTTGACATAGATATTTTTATCTAGGAGGTATGTGAACTGGAAATTCCAACCGACCCTATTGTCGAGAGGTTAAATTTAGTTGAAAGAGAAAATGATTATTTAAAAGAAAAATTGAAAAGAATTGAGGGGGAGAAGATGGAATTGGAGTTGCATGTTGCCGATTTTATCGATGATCACAAGATCAAGATGGAGAAAATGCGGTTGAAGATTAGAAAGATTAGAAAATATGCCATTGATAGTGTGGCTTGGTATCATTATGATGTTGGATAAATTGTTACCTTAGTTGTGATCTTGATCGCATTTGTTGTTGCATTTAAATTCTTTAGCTAGAGAGTTATTTGTATGTTGCATTTAATTAAGTGTTGTATATGAACTTTATGTATGAACTTGTATTAATTTGGTCTAATCATTGTTGTGTAATGAAGATGAGCCGACAATGGATGTATGATGACCGATGCTCTCCCGAGTTCATTAATGGCGTGCATACTTTTCTGCTTGCCGCTGAGGCAAACAAGCGGGCGGATGGTTTTATGCCTTGTCCATGTGCTGGCTGTAAGAATGGTCACAATTACTCTACGTCAAGAACCATTCACGTCCACCTATTTGAGTCCGGTATCATGCCCCACTATAATGTTTGGACCAAGCACGGGGAAAGAGGGGTTATGATGGAAGACAATGAAGAAGAAGAGGACGACGACATCTATCCTGGCCATGGGTTCCCTGAATACGATGATACAACAATGGGGGAAGAAGCTGAGCCGGCAATGCGGGAAGAAGTTGAAGAAGAGGCATCAGATGAGCCCGCTGATGATCTAGGTCGGGCCATTGCCGATGCAAAGAGAAATTGCGCAAGTGATTTGGAGAGGAAGAAGTTGCAGCGCATGTTAGAGGATCACAAGAAATTGTTGTACCCGAATTGCGAAGCTGACAAAAAAAAGTTGGGCACCACACTGGAATTGCTGCAATGGAAGGTAGAGAATGGTGTATCTGAAAAGGGATTTGGAAAGTTGCTGGTAATGATAAAGAATATGCTTCCAAAGGACAACAAATTGCCGAGACTACGTATGAAGTAAAGAAGGTTGTCTGCCCTCTAGGGTTAGAGGTCCAGAAGATATATGCATGCCCTAATGACTGCACCCTCTACCGCGGTGAGTACGAGGATTTGAACGCTTGCCCGGTATGCGGTGCATTGCGTTATAAGATCAGTCGCGATGACCCTGGTGATGTCGAGGGCGAGCACCCCAGGAAGAAGATTCCTGCCAAGGTGATGTGGTATGCTCCTATAATACCACAGTTGAAACGTTTGTTCAAAACAAAGAGCATACGAAGGCGATGCGGTGGCATGGAGAAGACCGTAAGAAAGACGGAAAGTTGAGAGTACTCGCTGACGGTTTGCCGTGGAGAAAAATTGAGAGAAAGTACAGGGAGGAGTTTGCAGGTGACCCAAGGAACGTATGGTTTGGTATAAGCGCAGATGGCATTAATCCTTTTGGGGAGCAGAGCAGCAACCATAGCACGTGGCTTGTGACTCTATGTTTGTATAACCTTCCTCCATGGTTATGCATGAAGCGGAAGTTCATTATGATGCCAGTGCTCATCCAAGGCCCTAAGCAACCCGACAACGACATTGATGTGTACCTAAGACCATTAGTTGAAGAATTATTTCAACTGTGGAATGGAACAGGTGTACGTGCGTGGGATGAGCACGGACAGGAAGAATTTGACCCAAAGGCATTGTTGTTCGTGACTGAGGGGCTCCCGGATTAGGGGGTGTCCAGATAGCCAGACTATGACCTTTGGACGGACTCCTGGACTATGAAGATACAAGATTGAAGACTTCGTCCCGTGTCCGGATGGGACTTTCCTTGGCGTGGAAGGCAAGCTTGGCGATACGGATATGTAGATCTCCTCCCTTTGTAACCGACTCTGTGTAACCCTAGCCCTCTCCGGTGTCTATATAAACTGGAGGGTTTTAGTCCGTAGGACGAACAACAATCATACCATAGGCTAGCTTCTAGGGTGTTCGCCTCTCAGATCTCGTGGTAGATCTACTCTTGTACTACCCATATCATCAATATTAATCAAGCAGGAGTAGGGTTTTACCTCCATCGAGAGGGCCCGAACCTGGGTAAAAACATCGTGTCCCTTGTCTCTTGTTACCATCCGCCTAGACGCACAGTTCGGGACCCCCTACCCGAGATCCGCCGGTTTTGACACCGACATTGGTGCTTTCATTGAGAGTTCCTCTGTGTCGTCACCTTTAGGCCCGATGGCTCCTCCGATCATCAACGACGATGCGGTCCAGGGTGAGAATTTTCTCCCCGGACAGATCTTTGTATTCGGCGGCTTTGCACTGCGGGCCAATTCGCTTGGCCATCTGGAGCAGATCGAAGGCTACGCCCCTGGCCATCAGGTCAGATTTGGGAGTTTGAACTACACGGCCCACATCCGCGGGGACCTGATCTTCGACGGATTCGAGCCACAACCAGGCGCGCCGCACTGTCTCGACGGGCATGATCTAGCTTAGCCGCCGAACAGTGCCCCAGAGGCCGCCCCGGTGTCCGCTCCGACCTTTAGCTCGGAGCCGACTACGCCAATCGAGGATGGATGGTTGGACACCGCCTCGGGGGCTGCAATCTCTACGGTGATCGAGCCGAATACCAGCCCTGTCCTTTGCGAAGCTCGTGACTCCAAGGTGTCGGACTCCTTTCCGGACTCCGAACCTTTTGCACCCCTGCCGATCGAACCCAATTGGGCACCGATCATGGATTTCACCGCCGCGGACATCTTTCAGCACTCGCCCTTTGGCGACATCCTGAGTTCACTAAAGTCTCTCTCTTTATCAGGAGAGTGCTGGCCGGACTATGGGCAACAAGGTTGGGATGCGGACGATGAAGAAATTCGAAGCCCACCCACCACCCACTTCGTAGCCACTGTCGATGATTTAACCGACGTGCTCGACTTCGACTCCGAAGACATCGATGGCATGGATGTCGATGCAGGAGACAAACAGGAACCAGCGCCTAAAGGGCACTGGACAACCACCTCATCCCACGATGTATACATGGTGGACACACCTAAAAGAAATGACGACGAGGATCTAAAGGATGCAGCGAGGGATTGTTCCCTCTAAAAGCAATCAAAGCGGCGGCGTAAGCGCCGCGCCAAACCCAACCTCGACAGAGACCCAGCCATAGAGCAGGGCGACCCGACGGACGACGAACATGCCGTCGAGCAACCGTCAGAACAGGGCAACTTGGATAAACAAACCGAACAACCCGCCCCCGGCGAAGATAATAGTCCGGATGACCTCACGCCGGAGAAGTTTTTGGAGCAGAAGAACCTCCACCAAAGGCTCGTCGCCCGTAGCCTGAAAAAGCAGAAGCGGAAGCTCAAAACGGCGGAAGATGCACTCAGAATCAGATGGGGCAAAGTACTCAACACCGCACACAAATACGGCGACAGTCACCACACAAAGAGCTATCCGAAGTGAAAATTACTACCAGAATTTGATGAGGAGGCCTTAGAGCCCCCGCAGTCAAAAAATAAGGAAGCCGCCAGGTCGGCTAAACGACCCCAGGACCAACATAGCGCGGCAAAGGGCGCCGCACTCAATCTGGCACGCGGTCCGCACAAGGATTCGCATCAAAAAGACGGCCCAGCCAGATCTATCTACGGGCCAAGAAAGCAAGCTCTAGTAAGCAATGCAACACAACAAATATCCGAACATCGCGGCACACCCAAATACAGGGGCGCCACACCCCCCCTATGTTTCACTGATGAGGTGCTGGACCATGAATTTCTAGCGGGATTCAAGCCCGTAAACATAGAGGCATACGACGGAACAACAGACCCTGGAGTCTGGATTGAGGATTATATCCTCCACATACACATGGCTAGAGGAGATGACCTCCACGCCATAAAATACTTACCCCTCAAGCTCAAAGGGCCAACCTGGCATTGGCTTAAAAGCCTTCCCGAAAACACCATCGGAAGTTTGGAAGAGCTCAAGGATGCTTTTCGGGAAAATTTTCAAGGGACCTATGTCCAACCTCCGGATGCAGACGATCTAAGTCATATAACTCAACAACCCGGAGAGTGAGCCCGGAAACTCTGGAACATATTTCTTACTAAAAAGAATCAGATAGTCGACTGTCCGGACGCCGAAGCCCTAGCAGCTTTGAAACACAACGTTCGAGACGAATGGCTCGCCAGACACCTCGGCCAAGAAAAGCCAAGGACAATGGCCGCATTGACAAGCCTCATGACCCGCTTTTGCGCAGGAGAGGATAGCTTGTTGGCAAGAAGCAGCACCAGCGACCCAAGTACATCCAAAGTTAGGGATGGAAACGGGAAACCGCGCCGTAGCAAAGACCAGCGCCGGATCAAGGGAAACAGCCCGAAGAGCACGACAGTCAATGCCGGATTCAAAAGCTCTCGGCAGAATCAGAAAAAGATGCCCCTCAAGGATAACAGGGACGAGCTATCTAACCTTAACAAAATCTTGGACAAAATATGCCAAATCCACAGTACTCCTGGGAAGCCTGCAAACCATACCCACAGAGATTGTCGGGTCTTCAAGGAATCCGGCAAACTCAACGCCGAACACAAGGGGCTAGACATACCAAGCGAGGACGACGATGAACCCCACAAGCAGAGCACCGGAGAACAAAAGAAGTTCCCACAACAAGTCAAAACAGTAAACTCACTTCACGTGACAAAAGGGAAAAATAGAGTGGCGCCTATAGAGATATGCGCCATACGGCCTGTCCCAGAGGAGTCCCACCACTGGTTGTTACAACCAATCATCTTCAACCATAAGGATTGCTCTAGAAGTATCCGGAACACAGGTTGGACTGCCTTGGTATTAGATCCAATAATTGACGGACTCCACTTTACACAAGTCCTAATGGACGGCGGCAGTGATCTAAACGTGCTATATGAGGACACCATCCGCAAAATGGGGATAAACCCAACAAAAATTTGCCATGGCAACACTTCCTTTCAAGGGATAACGCCAGGCACAGATACCCATTGTACGGGTTCTCTTCGGCTGGAAGTTATGTTCGTCTCCCCCGACAACTTCCGTCGCGAAAAGCTAACCTTCCACATCGCCCCATTCGCAAGTAGCTATCAAGCACTACTGGGACGCGAAGCTTTCGCCCACTTCAACGCAATACCGCATTATGCATCCCTTACACTTAAAATTCCCGGTCCACGAGGCATCATCTCATTAAAGGGAAATATCGAGTGTTCCTCGAGCGTGGAAGACTGTGCGGCTGCCTCGACAGCCACACACTATACCGGCTTTATCAATCAAAGCACCTAGACAGGTCGTTCAGACCCCGGACTTGGCTAGACGAGTCCGGCGTAAACACACAAGGGCTTACTAGCCGCATACCCCCGCACAAGGGGCTCCGCGCGTTCACACCAAGAGACAATAAAGCTCAATTCTACCCATTTTCTGAATTATAATTTGTTTATTTAATATAACATAGATTTTCGCACGATCTTTTTCAACTAAGTTCCTCTCTTTTACAGATGAACACCGTGCTACACCCGTCCAGGATACGGCACAACGGAGACACAGGTGCAGACGTGCAGTAGGGACCCGTTCCAAGGATTCTTTTCAGATTAAGACCCTGTGTAAACCTTTTTTACTGTCTCTTGTTGATACACATCCCCTAGTTTCTTGTTATAACCAAGGAGGAGGCTCGCGTCTTGGCATGTGGCCACATCAGAAATTTGCGCGTACCTGGACACCAGGGGCTTCTTACCAAGGGCGTTGTTCAGCCCGTTTTCATAAAGATCGAATACCTTAGGGAGTGTTTGGCGTCGCGAGTTAGGCCTTATATGCATCAGCTCCGAATCATGTCTTTGGTCAAACGTTGAGTTTGCCCGGTTCCTGTGTTTTGCTGCCTTACGTTCCGCTCTATCGGCTAAGGCGGCACCAGGAGAACTACTGCGATTGTGCCCCGATTCGGCCAGGCGAGCACCTCAGTTGAGAAAGCCGAAAACTGACTGTCATGATATAGCGTGAGACTAGTCAACCACTCGATGACCCACCGGAATCTTTAGGATTCCTCCGCATTAATGAAGGGCCGTTTCCCGGCCAAGCACACATGCGCCCCGAATTCGGATGAGCGCGGTGCCCCCAGGAGCTATATCGTAGCCCCACTGTCAAACTCCTATGGCTAAGTGAAAGTGATAAAGCATTATTGTCCGGTTGTCTCGTTTGCTGCGCTACCACCTCCTTAATAGGACCAAGACGTTGTATCAAGTGTGAAAATGCGCCTTCTGTGAACACCCCCGCATTATATGTGTGGGGGCTGAAGCCAAAGACTGCCATCTTTCAGGTTATATACACATATACGTTAACGGTCGCACATGAGGCATTTTAAATTCTTGAAGGCACAAGTATAAAAAGCTCTTATATTCCATCGAAACATTGTTTTACAATACTACATGTTATTGAAACATAACATCCTTCGAGCACTGCGTCTCTATTAAACGAGCACCCTGCAGAACTTCCTGAAAATAGTGCTCGGCAGGTACTCGGCTCTCGTCCGAATCTTGGGATGCAACAGCAGTGGCCTTCATCTCCGCCCAGTATGTCTTGACACGAGCAAGAGCCATCTGCGCACCCTCTATGCATGCCGACCTCTTCATTGCATCAATATGCGGCACTGCACCAAGGAACTGCTGCACCAAGTCAAAATAACTCTTCGGCTCGGGCCTTTTCGGCCACAGATGACTCATGACATGCTTCATGGCGAGTCCGGATAACCTATTCAGCCCCGCCCATGCGGCCAAACAATCGGATACTGAAAGTGGGCACTCTGGATTGTGGAACTGCGACCAAAAAAGCTTTTCCACCTCGTGGTCATTTTGATCATGGAAGTGTTCGGCCGCGTCCGCGGCACTCGCCGCCAAATCCAGATAAGTATTCGCCGCACTCCACTTCCGGTCCAACGGAGCATATTTAGGATCCCCGAACTACATCCGCAGCATATAGGGCTTTCCAGCCGTGATATCTCCGGCCTGACGTAGCTCCTCCTTCATAGCTCTCATCGCGGAGTGAGTATCCTTGGCCTCGGCAGTGACCTTCTCTCGGTCCTTCTGTGCCACCCTATCTTCTTTTTCAAGAAGCTCGCAGCGGTCGGTAGCATTCTTCCATTTTACAGCCATCTCGGCCATTTCCTTCTTGTCTGGCAGTGAGCAGCCTATTCGGCTTTTAGCTCTTCAGCCGCCTTTAAGGCAGCCGCATCGCTTTTTCTGGCCTGCTCCTTGGCTCGGGCAAGTTCCGCCCGAAGCTTCACCATGGCAGCGGCACCATCTGCATCAAGCACACATGTTATAAGGTACGGGCATGAAGCTCCTCTTACCAGATGTCTTCGGAGACATTACATACCTTGTCCCTCATCTAGTCGCTTGTTGACAAGCGCGATGTCGGTATCTGCCACATCAAGTTGCCGCTTTAGCTCGGCAAATTCACCAGTCCGGCTAGCCACCGAACACTTCGCCACCTACATAAAAAAGGCGACATATTATACCTGGGATTATGAACCTCTGTGCGCCGTCATTTTTGACAACGCGCAGAGTCTCAGGGGCTACTATCTATATAGGGCGCATCTCATATATGCGGATCTGTCAAAAGGTACATTATTCGCGTACCTCAAAACCCGTGTGTAAACTCTTGGCGGCCTCGTACAACCCGCTCTCCGTGGATGAAATCCTTCCAATCACCATATCCATCAACGCACGGTGTTCCTCTGAGATAGACGCTCGCCCGAGCAGATCCTTCAGCTCCTTCGACCGTGCACCGGATGGGGCCGGGCTCGTCCGATGGACTTTTTCGAAGGCCGGATTCAGAGAAACCATCCGTGACGATACCTCAGGGTCGCCTGCCTCGCAAGACAGTACAGCTAGGGGAGGCGTTCCGCTCTCCATCATCTTCGGACGAAGATCCCCTGAAGATGAGCTCTGCTGAGAAGGGCTGAGATCCGAACTACAAGGTAAAATTTTGGTTATCTTCCTCAGAAATAGAACAGGGATGTCTCTCATATCAAAACCCATCTCTTTACTTACGACTCGGTGGAGAGCTGATCCCCTTGAGGGCGCAATGCGACCGGGCCACCCCCCGGCGCCGGACCCTCTGACGAAGATTTCTTCCCCCGCTTTGAGACCATGGTCTCCGGGTCTTCAGAGGCGGTCCTATTTTTCCCCTACTTAGAGGAATTCTCGATTCCTCCTTTCCTGACAGCCTCCTTCGAGGAGGCAGTAGCTTCCTTGTTCCCCTCTTCGCCTTCTTCCAAAGGCACAACCTCTAGCATCCTGGTTAACACGGGATCTGGCCTAGTCTCAGGGAGGGGGGCCGGACACCTGATTAGCTTTGCTTTCGCTATCCACTCCTGTTTAAGGGACAACTCTTTTTAAGGGAAATTTTATAATAAATATACGGATAGCGTGTCCGGGTACAGGACTACTTACTTGAGTATCCGGGCGATTGCAGCTCAGACCTGCATCCTCGGACGAGTCCGGACACATTGCTTGTGATCCGAAGAACAATTTGTACATCTCCATGGGCGTCGCACCCACAAAGTGCTGGAGGGCTCGCGGTCCTTCGGATTAAACTCCCACAGGTGGAGAGGGCGACGTTTGCAGGGCAGGATGCGACGAATCAATATAACCTGTGTCACTATGGCTAGATTGATATCTCTTTCTAGGAGATCTCGAATGCGGCACTGCAACAAGGGCACGTTCTTGGACGGCCCCCAGTTAAGCCCTTTATTGACCCATGATGCTAGCTGTGGTGGGGGACCCGAGTGAAAAGCAGGTGGCGCCACCCATGTGGTGCCCCTAGGAGCTGTGATATAAAACCACTCTCATTGCCATAAGCCGAACTCCTCTCAAAAAGAGCCCTCGGGCCATGGGGCGTCGGCAATCTTGCTTATAACAGCACCTCCGCACTCTGCGAGTTGCCCCTCGATCATCTTCGGCTCTACCTTGAAGGTCTTAAGCCACAATCCGAAGTGAGGGGTAATATGGAGGAAGGCCTCACCCACGACAATGAACGATGAGATTTGGAGGATGAACTCCGGAGCTAGGTCGTGAAATTCCAGACCGTAATAAAACATGAGCCCCCTCACGAAGGGATCAATCGGGAAGCCTAGCCCCTGAAGGAAGTGAGACTTGAACACCATGCTCTCACCGGGCTTGGGAGTTGGAGTAACCTACCCTTGAGCAGGCAGCCTGTGCGGGATTTCGCCAGTTAGATACCTGGCGTCTCTCAGCTTTTGCACGTCTTCTTCCGTAACGGAGGAAGGCATCCACCGGCCTTGGAGGTCGGAGACGGACATCATCAAAGGTCCGAAGCACCTGAATCTGGAGCCTTGGGTGTTGGAACTCAAGGTGAGAGGCGGATTTTCTTGAGATTAAAAGAAGGGAGTCAAGCCTTGGTCTCTTTATAAAGAGGATTGAATACCAAGAGCCCTCCCCGTGACCGTTTGGAACTCGCCTTCGATTGGGGAGATATACCAACATGCACGATTGGGTTACCCACACCCGTATTGGTGGGAACCCCGGAATAAGGGGACACGATCTCTGCTTTGACAAGACGTGCCAAGGAAACTGCCTCGCTAAACGCGCTGGGGTGGGACAGTTAGACGACTCGAATGAAGGCTTGGCCATGGCATGATGTCACGCTACGGAATACATCAACAGATTAGATTTGTACAAATATTATTCTCTCTATGGTGGTATGTGGAACTTATTTTGCAGAGCCAGACACTATCCTTCTGTTCAACATCTTCTATAAAGTATTGAGGAGGAACCCGCCTTGCAATGCCGAAGACAATTTGCGTGCCGGACTCGTCGTCATTGAAGCCTAGTTCAGGGGCTACTGAGGGAGTCCCGGATTAGGGGGTGTCCGGATAGCCGGACTATGACCTTTGGCCTAACTCCTGGACTATGAAGATACAAGATTGAAGACTTCGTCCCATGTCCGGATGGGACTTTCCTTGGCGTGGAAGGCAAGCTTGGCGATACGGATATGTAGATCTCCTCCCATTGTAACCGACTCTGTGTAACCCTAGCCCTCTCCGGTGTCTATATAAACCGGAGTGTTTTAGTCCGTAGGACGAACAACAATCATACCATAGGCTAGCTTCTAGGGTTTTAACCTCTCTGATCTCGTGGTAGATCTACTCTTGTACTACCCATATCATCAATATTAAGCAAGCAGGAGTAGGGTTTTACCTCCATCGAGAGGGCCCGAACCTGGGTAAAAACATCATGTCCCTTGTCTCCTGTTACCATCCGCCTAGACGCACAGTTCGGGACCCCCTACCCGAGATCCGCCAGTTTTGACACCGACAGTGACCATCAATGATTGGCCTGCTCTCAGTAACGTTTCAGGACAGACAAACAAGGGATACCGCGGATGCACACACTGTTTGGATGATACCGGCAGTATATATTTGGAGAGTTGTAGGAAGAATGTGTACCTGGGACATCGTTGATTTCTTCCGAGCAGGCATCCCGTAAGAAAGAAAGGCAGGCATTTCAAAGGTGAGGCGGGTCACCGGACGAAGCCTCACCACCGTACTGGTGCTGATGTATATGATATGGTCAAGGATTTGAAGGTAATCTTTGGAAAGGGTCCTGGCGGACAACCTGTTCCGAAGGATGCTGACGGATGCGCACCCATGTGGAAGAAGAAATCTATATTTTGGGACCTGCCATATTGGATAGACCTAGAAGTCTGCTCGGCAATCAATGTGATGCACGTGACGAAGAATCTTTGCGTGACCCTGCTGGGCTTCTTGGGCGTGTATGTGAAGACAAAAGATACACCAGAGGCACGGGAGGACCAGCAACGTATGCACGGAAAAGACGGCATACATCAGGGTCAGGCTAGCTACGCTCTTACCAAAGAAGAGAAGGAAATCTTCTTTGAATGCCTTCTCAACATGAAGGTACCGTCTAGCTTCTCGTCCAATATAAAGGGAATAATAAATATGGCAGAGAAAAAGTTCCAGAACCTAAAGTCTCATGACTGCAACGTGATTATGACGCAACTGCTTCCGGTTGCATTGAGGGTGCTTCTACCGGAAAACGTTCGATTAGCCATTGTGAAGCTATGTGCATTCCTCAATGTAATCTCTCAGAAGGTAATCGACCCAGAAATCATACCAAGGTTACAGAATGATTTGGTGCAATGTCTTATTAGTTTCGAGTTGATGTTCCCACCATCCTTCTTCAACATCATGACGCACGTCCTAGTTCACCTTTGCGAAGAGATTAATGTTTTGGGTCCTATATTTCTACACAATATGTTCCCCTTTGAGAGGTTCATGAGAGTCTTGAAGAAATATGTTCATAACCGTGCTAGGCCAGAAGGAAGCATCGCGAAGGGCCATGAAAATGAGGAGGTCATTGAGTTTTGTATAGACTTTATTCCTGACCTTAAGCCGATTGGTGTTCCTGAATCGCGGCATAAGGGCAGACTGGATGGAAAAGGCACGCTAGGAGGGGATCAAATAATATGTATGGACGGGCATTCTCTCACTAAAGCACACTACACAGTTCTACAGAATTCCGCCTTGGTGGCTCCGTATATGGAGGAACACAAGAATTTTCTACACTCCAAACACCCGGAGAAGTCTGACGACTGGATTACACGTGAACAAACGAGGACTTTCACCGGTTGGTTGCAGAAACGTGCCATGCATGATGGCGATATTGAAGATGACCTGTACTCGCTGTCCCAGTTACCATCTTCGAATATAATGACTTTAAAAGGGTACCAGATAAATGGGAATACATTTTACATGATCGCTCAAGATAAGAAGAGCACCAACCAAAACGGTGGTGTCCTCTTTGATGCAACAACCAACACAGGAAAGGAAACATATTATGGTTACATAGAGGACATATGGGAACTTAACTATGGAGGTGGTTTGAAGGTCCCTTTTTTCGGTGCAAATGGGTCAATATGACACAAGGCGGGGTAATGGAATACCCGCTGTACGGAATGACTACAGTGGATCTCAACAATCTTGCGTATGCAGACGAACCATTCGTCTTAGCCAATGATGGGGCGCAGGTTTTTTATGTGAAAGACATCTCTACCAGGCCGAGAAAAACAAAAGATAAGGAAGTGAATGGATCATACGACGAGCCAAAGTGCCACATAGTTCTTTCAGGGAAAAGAAACATCGTGGGAGTGGATGACAAGACAGACATGTCAGAAGATTATGAAAAGTTTGATGAAATTGCTCCATTCACAGTGAATACTGACCCGAGCATCCAGTTAAATGATGAAGATTTTCCATGGCTACGGTGCAAAGGGACACATGCGAAGAAAAAGTTTCACACCCAAAGAGGGAATCTCTGTAATAGTTAGGGTAGTTATGTGTTTTGGCATTTGAAACGCGAAGAAATTTTATGTGCAAACAAATTTTAAAGTTAAGTTAAACATAAGAAACTCTATAATGATAAAACACACTAATAATATTAAACATAAGAAAAAAGAATCACTGAAAAATCTATTTTCAAAGTTAAGTTATTCACAAACTAGTGATTCACACAAATTTCAAATAATTCAAAATTTAAACTATTCAAATTTGAAAATTTCCGGCACTAACCTAAAGCAAAAATATTCACAAAGGAACTCCTTATACAGCAAAAAACAACTCAAAAATAAATAAAGCAAAAAAACTTAAAGCAAATTTTTTTAAGAAAATAAAAAAGCCTACCTAATGGGCCTGAGCGGCCTGCATAAGACTAGAAACACAACGTTTTGTTGGGCCAGGATGCAGGCCCGCAAAGGCCCAGTAGGCCGACAGGGCAGCACAGAACAGGTAGGCCCAGTAGGCCTGGTTTGGAGAGGAGCTCGAGCGAGCTACCGCACTGGGGCTTATAAACTAGTGGAGACACCCCTCGGCTAGTGAGGTGGGACTAAACTTGACGCACGAACCTGCGCCAGCACACACCTTTAGTACCGGGTCGTGGCACCAACCGGTACTAAAGGGGGAGTCTTTCATAACGGTTGGAGCCACCACCCGGTACTAAAGGGGGGGGGGGGTGCTTCCCGCCGCTTGGCCTGGCCAAAACAGACCTTTAGTACCGGTTGGTGGCTCCAACCGGTACTAAAGGGGTGTTGTATATAAGAAACTGCTTCAAAAAAATATTCATTTCTCATCTCTCCCTCTGCTTCTTTTCTCCTCTGCCCCGTCGCCGCTGCCCCTTGTCGCCACCCCCGTCGCCGTCCCTGCCGCTGTCGCCGCACCGGACGTCCCCGCCCCTCGTCGCCGCCCCCATCACCGTCGCCGCCACGGCCGTCCCCGTCCCAGTCGTCCCCGGCCGTCCCCGTCCCCGTCGTCGTCCCCGTCTCCGTGCTCCGCCCCGTCGCCATGCCTCGCCCTATCGTTGCCGCCCCGTCCCGTCACCCCATCATTGCCGCCCTGTCCCGTCGCCCTGTCATCGCCTCGCCGGTGAGCTCATGCCCCCCCCACACACTAGTTTTTTTGTTATAAATTTTACTTATAGAATTTTTTCTGTTTTTTAGTTATAAAAATATCTATAGAATTGTTAGAAATTTTTCTATTTTTTAGTTATAGAAATATTAGAAATGTTAGTTATATATATAGAAATGTTATAAAAAATTTCTATTTTTTAGTTATAGACATATTTATAGAAATGTTAGCAATTTTTCTGTTATTTAGTTATAGAAATATTAGAAATGTCAGTTATATAATCAGAAATTTTAGAATTAGTTTTAGTTAGATGAATTAGATTAATGTCAAATTGTTAGAATTTGCATATAGAATTTGAGTTATCACAATCCAATCATTTTAAAAAATGTTACTTTTTGCGGGCATATAGTATTTGTTCTCGACGATATGCCCGGCCCGCATCCTCGCCTTCGACCCGTTCGCGACGATGTCATGCTTCAGAGGACCCATGTCCGGGACTAGGCTTCGCCGGGCTGGCACTGGGAGGTGCTACTTGGAGGGGCGCGCCGCTTGGTGAGGAACCCGGCCTCGGGTCTCGTCGTCGACCCTGATCTCCTTTGGTGGCATTTGCGTGGGCCACATTCGGTGTAGAGGCAGCCAGCCCCGCCAGAGGTGGTGCGTCACCGTGTCAGGGTGGAAGACGAGCACGTCCATCGCTACATGGCTGCTATGGACGACGCCAGGTTCTCTACTACTTGGCAGGTTCTTTGGGCAGATGACCGGAGATATGATCCTGTGATGGTTCCTTCTCTTTGAGTGTCCACCGCTCGCGCCCGAGGAACCGCGAGTGGCGCCCTAGATTCTTCTGTAGTACTCGATATATAATATTCGAGACGATGTATTCGAGATTATATATATTATTCGAGACGACGATGTATTCGAGATTATATATTAATCGAGACGATGCATATATTATGTATTATATGATTCACTTTTTCCTTATTGATTGCATCCATGCATTGTAATTTGAATACTAAATTGTTTTATATTTCTTCTGTATTAGTTAAGTAAAAGCTATGGCGGACAATACCGGCAGAGACAGAGAAGAGGAATTGTTCGACATCATACGCAGCCCTGGCAGGCTAGATGATCTGAATGAAGCAGATGACGACTCCCAATATCTGAACAATACCGAAGAGGGTGATGAAAAGATATTCGATCTCGACGACCGAGCTTATGAAGTCATGAACTATGATTCTGAT
This sequence comes from Triticum aestivum, assembly GCF_018294505.1. Taxonomy (NCBI): domain Eukaryota; kingdom Viridiplantae; phylum Streptophyta; class Magnoliopsida; order Poales; family Poaceae; genus Triticum; species Triticum aestivum. The sequence continues at coordinate 568,412,642 of NC_057807.1, forward strand.
TATGATGACACAAACAATGTTTATGATGACACAGAGAATGCTGATCTTCAAATAACAAAGATTACCGGTGAGGTATATTTATATAAGCAGGCATCTACTGATCATCACATATTTTATTTTATTTGAAGATATATTAACGAATCGATCTTCCTTCTTTCAGCCCTCCGGATCGAGCAAATCTGCTTCTACAGACAGCAGGACAAAGCGAGGCCCGGGCAAAAAGTTGAAGGCGGTGTAAAGTACAACATTGACTTCGTCAAACCTAGTGACGAACCCCGATCGCCTAAGAACATTGCGAACAAGTGGACTCGTCAGTGTGGAGTTCTTGTGAAGGACCTACTCCTGATCTCCAGTCAAGAATGGAAAGAGCCAAAAACTAAACGTCCAGGTGTTACTTGGGTCGACGACAGAGCAAAAAAAACCCTTTGGGATTCTCTAATGGAACATTTCACCTTGCCAGATTATTTCACTAAAGCAGATGTGGACAAAGTCAAGGGCGCTGCTCTTAAGAAGATGGCAATTGCATTCAACACCCATAAGAAAACTATATGGGCCAACTACCTTGCTGCAGAAAGGGAGACTCCAGAAATCACGGGAACACTGGAGAAGCAAAGAGAACACTGGGACGATTTCATGAAATTCAGGGATTCAGAATTATCTAAGGAACGATCGATAAATAACAAGGCCAATGCCGCAAAAAAGACGCAGTTCCATAGCCTGGGTCCAAGTGGCTACGCAGAGGGAATGCCTAAGTGGGATAAGTCTGAGAAAGAGATGGAGGATGCAGGGGTCACTCCAGTTACTAGGAGCTGGCCCCCAGGTGCAGAACTTGGTTCTATGCGCATGGGGGGCGTTGGACCCAAAGACAGGCCTGTTTTCGTAGAAGGCAAGTCTAAAATGAGCCGAATAAAAGATACTTGACGCAATAGAAGAAGCTCAAACGGGGGTGTTCACGCCCAACAGAGAGCACGACGAGCTTACGCGCGCCCTAGGAAATCTTGAACACCCGGGAAGAACACGAGGCAAGGGCGTTATTCCCTGGCATGAGGGATTTTCGGACTGGAACGACAACTATAGGTCCCGTGAAAGAAAGAAGATGGAGCCGGAGAAGAAGAGGAAGCTGGAGGAGGAGCAGAGGAAGTAGGACGCAGAATGCCTTCAAGGCCTAGAAGCAAGGCACGCGGACTTGGCACTCAAATTCCAGTTGGAGCAGCAGCAGATCGACTCACTTAGCCAGGAAAGGGGGTCTCAACAGCGGCAGCAGCAAGCGGATGATCGTCCATCATTGGATAGCACAGTCCCATCCATGCCGAGAAGTAGTGTTGGTTCTGCCCCGGGCGGCACACTGCTGGATACATACCCTGTGGATGACACCATAGAGAACACTAACCGTGAGCTACACTCCAAAATTAAGAACATATCCATGAAGGTGGCAGACGGTGTTTCTTTCACAATTACCCCCGAAGCAACCTTCCATTGCATCTCGATTCCAGAGGGCTATGCTTGTGTCATGGTTGATGAAGTGGTGGAGCCATATTCGATGCTAGCACTTGACATTGCTCGAGGTGACGGCGAGCACACACTCAAAGAGGCCATACATCGTATCATCCTATGGAGAAAGGATTGCATCATCTTTCCAAGTCCACCGACACCGCGTCGTCTGCCGACTCCTCCTCGAAGTCCGCCACCGAGTCAGCAGACTACCGCTCCTCCAAGTCCACGAACGCGTGAGCTGACTCCTCCTCAAAGTCCGCCACCGAGTCAGCAGACTCCCGCTCCTCCAAGCCCACGAACGCGCAAGCCGACTCCTCCTCGAAGTCCGCCACCTCCTCCAAGTCCCCGAACGTGTGAGTAGACTCCTGCTTCATGTCTGGCACAGCGTTAGGCCACTCCTCCTGCTTCAATCTGGCACAGCGTCAGCCACGTCAGCCGTCTCCGCCGTCTCAGCAATCGCAGAAGAGACACACCACAGCTATGGTGCATAGCGGTACGAGTCGAGGTAGTACAGGAAGTACAGGGCGGAGACAAGCGATATAAATATGGTCCAAGCCTCACTCCTCCTCCTCAGAGGCCTTACGACATGACCGAGGAGCAAAACGAAGCCATAGTGCAGGCCCAAGTGGACGCCCATTTTGGACCGAAACCGGCACCGCCGCCAATGGAGAAAGTGCCTGAGAAAACGATTGACCACTTCATTCGTATGGCTAGAGCACCAGCTCCCAAGCCTGTTGACTCAGACTATGAGCGCCAAATAAGGAAGCTACATCGAGCATGGCTACAGAAGGAAGCGAGCTCGAGCTTGAGCCAATAAGCAGCTGGCAAAAAATGCGGGAAAACCGTTCCCCAGCTGGGAGAACAGGTGGCGCAAGCGACCCCCCCGCTTGTTGTGCCAACAACACATGAGTTGAGTACGTGCACCCAATATTATTGTGGGCAAACTGTTAGCGTTCCCCAGCTGGGCGAAGTGGTAATAACGGAGGAGCATACAATGCAGGCTGAAATGCTCAAGATCTCTGTTGGACAACTCCTCTAAATCGAGCCCATGTCTCCACTTAGATAATCAGAAATAAAACGGAAATATGTCCAGGGCCAACCTTTGGTCGTGCCAGACAAGGTCAAGAACCTCCCAACAGGAATGTATGAATTGCATCAATGGTACATGAACATTACCAAGATTTCCAATCGAGAGTCCCTCATGGTGAATGTCAAGCATGAGCATTACTACCATGAGAAAGCTCTGGCCATTGAGTATTCAGAACTATTTCAGTTATACAATCAAGACGCACTCGACAAGTCTATCGTCAGTTGCTATTGTCTGTAAGTGATTTCTTTCTATAATTTAAGTCTCAAGCTAGCTATGTAGTGATAATTTTGATCAATCATTACATGTAATTATCCTCACTATACTCTTTTTTGTGGTATTATATGCAGGATGAAGATGTATGAAATGAAAAAATCTGGACGCTATGGAATTGGATTCATTGACCCAAATACCATTAATGAGTACACATGGAATCTTCCAATTTATCAAGAAAGTGTAGAGGAAAGCATGCTAGAGTTCTTGAAGCGCCTCAATACCAATGAAGATATACTACTTCCTTACAGCTTCATGTGAGTCACACTATCTTGTAATACAAATTCTGTTTTTTCTTACTAGCTAGCTAGATGTTAATAATTAAGTATATACGGTTTACGGTAGTTGATTAATTTTATGCACATGCCCGCTTAATTAAGACATGCAAGCGTGTGCATGTAGTTTCCACTGGATCTTGTTAGACATTAAAGTTGAGGAAGGAACAGTTGAAGTACTGGACTCACTACTTAAAGAAGATAAAGACTACACCATCGTGAAGGGGATAGTCAACCGGTAATTTCAATCATTATTAACTATATCTCGGCCTATTATTAGTTTGTCATTTCCTGATATGAACTATTTAATAACCCCTTTATTAACTTTCTTTGCCGGCGGGCAGGGCTTGGGCAAAGTTCATCAAGGTGACTCCAGGCACATGGGCAAAAAAGTTGTTTTGGCATCGACCAAAGGTAAGTAATTAAGTAGTACTAGCTAGCTACCATCTCTTTAATTCTTGTTTCAATATCATTAATTAATTATCATGCTTGATTAATAATTATCTGATTCAATTCCATTCTCGTAAACGCCCTGAAGCAGGCGTCGGGGAATGATCTGTGTGCATTCTACGTTTGCGAGAACATTCGCATGATGGCATCCGAAAGGAGCAGATCTGAAAGACAGGACTGGGTACGTATGTTAGAACACTATTCACACCATTATTGATATCTAGTCACACAACTAATACACATGCATATTGATCTCCTTCTTAACAGTTCAGAGAGGTGCGGGATAAGCTCCTACCAGCGGACCGCATACTAGCACTTCAAGAGGAAATAGCCGGATTTTTGCTCGACCAGGTCATAGATCCCAAAGGAGAATACTATTACCCGCTACCGCCCCCATGAACCACTTGTCATCGTGCTCCGGAGGCACCAAGGCAACATGTAGGAGAAATTTTATATGTATATACATGTGTATGTGTGAATAATTAATGGTGTTGGTTGTGAGACATTCGATGATATATATTTATATATATATGCGGTTCTACATACGAGAAAATCTATTTATATATATGCATAATGTGTACAATCTATTTATATATATATGCGGTTCTACATACGAGAAAATCTATTTATATATATGCAAGCAAAAAAGAATTAAGTGGAAAATAAAGCCACCCCCCCCAAACATTTAGTACCGGTTGGTGTTACCAACCGGTACTAATGTCCTACACGCACCCGGGCCTGGCTCGTGCCACGTGGTGACACTTTAGCGCCGTTTCGTGACGAACCGGTACTAAAGGGGGGACCTTTAGTCCCCACTCTTTAGTGTCGATTGACGACCCGGCACTAAAGGCCGTTACGAACCGGCACTAAAGGCCGGTTCTGCACTAGTGACTCCCTCCATTCTAAATTACTCATCGTGGTTCAAACCACGACGAGTAATTGGGAACGAAGGGAGTACTAGATAACAATTTCATATATAGTCAACATGCATCCTCAAGCAGTACTTGGTGATATCTACCATGATCATCATATGTAGTTCTAGATGATATGGACGACGATCATCATATGTAGTTCGAGATGATATCAACGACGATCATCATATGTAGTTCTAGATGATATAGTCACACACACATATGTAGTTCTAGATGATATCAAAGACGATCATCATCCTCAAGCCTGGGCGGTTGGTGTTCCTGATAGTAATTAGGATGGCCTGTCCAACACGAAGATTCTTGCCATCGAGGAATCTCTTCCACCCAACCGAGTTTAAGTGTGTGCGACCGTCCGTGTTCACACGGTAATTACAGATTATGACGGAGCCCCTTGCGGTAAGGCATAGTCCAACTGAGCCTTCTTCATCAGGCTCGATACCATAACTCACAGATAGGCTCTTTGCCAATTTATGAAAAAGAAAAAACATATCAATTAATTAATAGCCTCGCACATACTCTTGCAAATAAGTATATATGGATTATCTACACTATTAACAGTTCCTTAGATTCTACACTAATAAGCATGTGATCAAACTCTACACTAAAGCATATCATTGACTAGATGCCACACAACATATCATTGGACTCTATACTAAGCATATCATTGGATAATTTCCATTTGTAAGTATAACATACCATATCATGTCGATCGACCATGGTACTTGTCAGGCGGGTCATGAATGGCACCCCGACAAATTCAGCAAGTGGCGGAATTATGTCCCATAGGTTGCACACCTCCTCCTCGCTCAGCCTCATTCTTTGAGCTACGATGGCTTCATGAAGTGGGTCCTCATCATCTTCATTGAGTGGGTCCTCATTATCTTCATCATCTTTGTCATCTTCATCATCTTCGTCATCTTCATCATCTTCCACTAGGTTGATATAAATGACAACCATCTTGGGTGTTTCTACTCTGAAGGAGAAGCTGATCAACTCACCACCAGTAAGACGCATGCGGGCGAGAAACGGGCCCATCCATCTTCTCCAATTTGCGAAATATTGCGTCCTTTTTCGACCGCCATAGTGTATGCCCCACAGGAGCCTCAAATGTCACAGTGTTTCCTGTCAGCTTATTGAATTTCAACCTCACATTGCATGGGACGATCTGTGTAAAAAAGCAAAATGACACAATGCAGTAATGCCAACACTAAAAATAAAATAGTTATTACATTTCATATAATTTCTTACCGCCGCATGATGAAAACTTGGCTAGAAGTAGATGCCGAACAGCTTGCCAGTTGCAAGGCTGCTGGCGCACCTTGACTTGCACAATCGACATGGTGGTGGTGGTGCCATTTTCCTAAAGCAATATGAGCAAAGGATTAACAATCCACTTCACACGATAGAAAAACAGTAGCATGTGATTTCTTTTGGTTCTTCTTCACTTATATTTTCACAGCTAGGTGGTGCCAAATCTTCAGAGCTATCAACTAGCATACTAAATCAACTAAATCAAAATGTTCTATAAATCAACTAAATCAACTAGCCTATTAAATCAACTTGCCTACTAAATCAAATAAATCAAAATGTTCTATAAATCAACTAAGTCGACTAGCCTACTAGATCAACTTGCCTACTAAATCAACAAAATCAGAATGTTCTAAATCAACTAGCCTACCAAATCAACTAAATCATATGAACTAAATCAAAATGTTGCATATGACCTGGCCTACTAAATCAAAATGTAGTTGGGAGGAGGGGTTGTGGATGGAGGAGGGAGGAGGGAGAAGGAGGGGCGACTGGAGGAGGGAGGAAAGAGTAGGACGGAGGAGGAAGGGCGGAGCGAGGAGGGGCTGGCCGGCGGTGAGTCGAGGGAGGACGGAGGAGGAGGGCGGTACCGAGTCCAGTGAGGAGGAGGAGGTGATGGCGGCGCAGAGAGAGGAGGGGTAGGCGACGGCGGCCGACGGGGGAGGACCGGCGCGCGGGGGGGGGGGGGTTGAGGGGGAGATCGAGTGAGTGTGGATTGGATAGAGAGAAGAGCGTGTGGGTGGTGAGATAGCTAGTTTTAGCAGTAGCACGGTGTACGTAAAGGCACTACTACTAAACTACCTAGCAGTAGCGCCCTTCTATTTAACGTGCTGCTACTATAACTAGCTTCATGGTGGGGTTGTGGGAATTATAGCAGTAGCATGGCTTAGAGGTGGCGCGCTACTCCTACTTTTCTTTCAGCAGCGAGTTCTGGTGGAGCGCGCTACTGATAAATTGCAGCAGCACCTTATTTTAAAACTCGCTGCTGGTAAGATCCTGTGTATAGGATTTTCCCTAGTAGTGTTGGAGTCCCTCGAACCATTGATGACGATCCCACGAACTTCCCTCGAATGGAAGACCGACAGCATGACCTCTCTACTTGGTTGCAAACATATGGTGTTCACGATCCAACATCGCTTCACCATACAGAGCTAATCATCGCCGAAGAGTTAGCAGGAGGAGATTAGAACCACACTGGGCTTCTAATTATGAGGACTAGAGGAATTAGTCTAGCTCTAACTAGTCAACTAGGACCAACTAGAACTAGAACTAGATGAACTAGAGGAGGCTCCAAAAACTTAGGTGTCCAAAGACCAAAGTCCTCACGTATATATAGGTTAGAGGGGAGTTAATTGCAAGAAACCATCACATTGAAGGCTAGGTTTGCAAAAAACACCACATACATTTTCTTGGCAGAAAACACCACATCTTGTATAATCTTTTTGCAAAAACCATTGATCGGCGGATTAGACTTGTTTGAACGAATTTATGACAGATGAGTCTTGATTTTTGCTTACATGACGTACGTCCGTGTTAGAGAGGGGTTCTTTTGCCAAAAATTCCCCTACCTGAAAAAACAAAATACACCACCTACCAATGCCGCCATCACTTCCATGTAGTCCTGGCCATCTCAGCCTCAGCCCTGTCGGCCCACCCAGGCCTGGCCCTAAAATCCAGGGCCTAGGCCTGATGGGCTTGCTCATGCACCGGGCTTGGGCCTAAGTTTTGAGCCCACCAGCAGGGCCTGGACGGGCTTGGGCTTGGAATATTGGCATTTTAAGGAAGAGGCCCGGCCCACGGCCCTAAGCCCTAAGGGCTTTTGAGGGCTTTTGACCAGATGGGCCGGGCTTGGGCTTTAAAAGTAGGCCCGATGGTAGGGCCTGGGAGGGCTTGGGCCTCAACATTTTGCTGTGGGCTTTTTCAGGCCCGGCCCATGGCTAGATGTACTTCCATGTCCCTCCCACCGCCGCCATCATCACCGTCGTGCCCCACGCTGGATCCGGCGACACCCGACTCACCCTCCCTGACACCGGATCGGATCCGGTGAGATTCGTCCTCGTCCTGCTGCACAGTACGTCTTCCTCAGCCATTACATGCGCGATCTGGAGCAAGGTCACGGCCATTACAGGCGCAACCTGGGTCACAGCCCTCCCTATCTTCGCTTGAAGGAGCCGAGCGACACGACCTTGGTGGCGTCTCCAAGTACGTGCAACTGTCTCTGAGCTCCGTACCTGCTCGTGACTCCCACGCCGGCATCGAACCCGTCGTGCGCGTTGCTCTTCGTGAAGATCACGCATCTACTTCTAGAGCTTCCCCATGGGTGCGGCGGCTCGTTTCATCTGCTGTTGCTGCTTGCCACACCTGTAGCAGCTGCTCACCGCACCCGCTACTGATCAGCCGAGCTAGCCACACCTGTTATTGCTGCTTGCCGCACCTGCTGCTGATGCTAGCGGAGCTAGCTGCATCTGCTGCTAGCCACACTCGTAGTTGTTGCTTGCCTGCTTCTAGCCGCACTTGCTGCTGTTCACCGTTCCTGCTGCTCAAGCCGCCATGGCGAGGTCTAGCTCCAGGGAGGAGAGAAGAGGAGGCATGCGACAAGATGGGGCTGATTGCATTCTTTCTTTTTGATTGAGGAGTGTTTTGTAAAATACCAGGGACTATTCTGTGAACTTAGAAGAAACCCCGTCTAAAGATGTCACTTGCAAACCATTATGCCATGTCAATAGAAGGCAGGACCATCTGTCATAAGCGCATTCAAATGAGTCTAATCCACCGATCTTTGCAAAAAAATTGCATGAGATGTGGTGTTTTCTGCCAAAAAAATGCAGAGTGATGTTTTCTGCTAACCTAGTCTTCAATGTGGTGGTTTCTTGCAACTAACTTGTTAGGGGTTAGGGGAGAGGGGGCACCACAAGTGGAGGAAAACCTCCCCCTTCGGCCAGACAAGGAGGGGGAATCCCCCTCAATTCGGCATCCCCTTCCTTCTACGAATAGGAAGGGGGCGCCTCCACCTATTTGGGCCCAAGTAGCTCTGCACCTCTTGGACTTTTACGGTGTGTTGATATTAAATTAGATATAAAAGCCTCCTAACTATTATTAGATCCTTTTATTACTAATTTAACATTTTCAGAAACATTTTCCACCTGTATATTATTTATCGGCAATACATGGTATTATATCCTATAAACCCCGAAACCCTTCTGGTGACTCCGAAACGCTTCCGATTCCTCTTGGAACGATTCCGAATATTAATGACAAAATTCCACAAATAAATCCTAGATGCTCTCGTCCTACTAACACTGAGCAGATTATTATTACCTTAAACTTGTGATCCCGTAGGTTCGGAACATCATAGACATGAACGAAACTCCTTCATTCAATGACCGATAGCGGAATCGTGGACGTCCATATCGATCTTTATGATTATAGGAATGACATTCGAGTGAATGTTTGGTTATCATGTGATGTTCCCGTTGCTCCGTGATATTTTACAAAACCCGAGATGCATTGGTATCCTCCCTAGTCATGCACAAGCTCACTATACCGTTCTTCTTGTTATCAGTTTTGTTCTTTTTCTTGTTGAAGTGTTTCGACATCCCCGTGACATGGTCATCTATGTCTGGCCAGATGATGATCGATGTCGTCACACCAAGAGGGCCCTAAGAATATCTATCAATCGTCGGAGGAGAAAATTCCACTCTCGAGCTATCTAGTCCCTTTGTTAAACTTCTCGATGAACCTGTAAGTTGTCATTACACTCACCTAGTTACAAATGATGTTTGAGCAACCCCAAAGTTCATCATATGGTAAGCAGTGACTACGATGCTCTCGTGGTCTAAGGAACTAAAAGGCATTCTCTCCGTGTTATAACAATTGACTTGTAACGATATCATCTGAAAGTATAACAAAGAAGTTTGGGTCACTTCAAATGATCGTTCTTCTAACATCATGCTCTAATTTGTTTTAGCAATATTGTTACACTTAATGATATCCTAAGATCCAGAAAGCATAATCACCAACAACACTTGAACCAGTCTTAGAGGCAAGAGTAGGAACCTATTCTTTACCGTTTATTATTCTGCATGTGGATATGAGTTTTCCACCGAACTGCATATTCGAGGATCATAGCAGTTATATCATGAAATATAAACTCTTAATTATGAACACTGAAATATAATAATACAATATTATTGCCTCTAGGGTATATTTCCAACAAATGGAAAATGTAGTTTATTGAGCATGCCATTTTCTAATTATATGGACCATGGCCGTATTTTTTTGTTCCTTTTTTTTGCAACATGGCAAATTTTCTTTTCTGAACGGGACCATGGCAAACTAGTGTTTGACCAATGCAAATATAGCATATGTAGCATGGCAATGTCTAATTTATATGTACCATGGCAAGTTTCTTCCTTTTTGCAATATGGCAAACTTACTGTATGTATCATGACAAATGGAGTTTATGGAGCATGGCATTATCTAATTATATGGACCATCAATTTTTTTCCTTTGTTTGCAACATGATTTTTTAACGGGACTATGGCGAACTTAGTGTATATATCATGGTAATTGTAGTTTATGGAGCATGGTGTTTTCTAATTATGTGGACCATGGCCATTTTTTTCCTCCTTTTCTTTTTTGCAACATGGAAAATTTTCTTTTTTGAATGGGATCATGGTATGTATCACGACAAATTTTTAATTACATGGACCATGGCAAATTTTTCACATTTTGCAACATGCCAAATTTTCTGCTTGAACGGGACCATGGCAAACCCAGTGTATGTTTCATGGCAACGGTAGTTTATGGAGCATAGATGTTTTGCATGTCGTATGCGTATGAAGAACATATTTTCCATGACAAATTCTCACAGATTGTCATCTCTGCAATATGATACTTCCTTTTTTCAATCATCTTACATTTGAGAGGTGTCATGCCAATTTTCAACTGAAGGAAATATGCCCTAGAGGCAATAATAAAGTTATTATTTATTTCCTTATTTCATGATAAATATTTATTATTCATGCCAGAATTGTATTAACCAGAAACATAATACATGTGTGAATACATAGACAAACATAGTGTCACTAGTATGCCTCTACTTGACTAGGTCGTTAATCAAAGATGGTTAAGTTTCCAAACCATAGACATGAGTTGTCATTTGATTAATGGGATCACATCATTAGGAGAATGATGTGATTGACTTGACCCATTCCGTTAGCTTAGCACTTGATAGTTTAGTATGTTGCTATTGCTTTCTTCATGACTTATACATGTTCCTATGACTATGAGATTATGCAACACCTGTTTACCGGAGGAACACTTTGTGTGCTACCAAACATCACAACGTAACTGGGTGATTATAAAGGAGCTCTACAGGTGTCTCCGAAGGTACATGTTGAGTTGGCATATTTCGAGATTAGGATTTGTCACTCCGATTGTCAGAGATGTATCTCTGGGACCTCTGGGTAATGCACATCACTATAAGCCTTACAAGCAATGTAGCTAATGAGTTAGTTGCAGGATGATGCATTATGTAACGAGTAAAGAGACTTGCCGGTAACGAGATTTAACTAGGTATTGAGATACCGACGATCGAATCTCGGGCAAGTAACATACCGATGACAAAGGGAACAACGTATGTTGTTATGCGGTTTGACCGATAAAGATCTTCATAGAATATGTGGGAGCCAATATGAGCATCCAGGTTCCGCTATTGGTTATTGACCGGAGACGTGTCTCGGTCATGTCTACATAGTTCTCGAACCCGTAGGGTCCGCACGCTTAAAGTTTGATAATGGTTATATTATGAGTTTATGTGTTTTGATGTACCGAAGGTAGTTTGGGAGTCCCAGATGAGATCGGGGACATGACGAGGAGTCTCGAAATGGCCGATACGTAAATATCGATATATTGGACGACTATATTCGGACATCGGAAAGGTTCCGATTGATTCAGGTATTTTTCGGAGTACCGGGGAGTTACGGGAATACGGGGAAGAGTATTGGGCCTTAATGGGCCTTAGTGGGAAGGAGAGGCAGCAGCCAGGAGGTGGCGTGCGCCCCTCCCAAGCCCAGTCTGAATTGGACAAGCGGTTTGGGGCGCGGCCCCCCTCTCCCTTCCTTCTCCCCTCCCCTACTTTCCCCCTTCTCCTAGTTGGACTAGGAAAGAAGGAAACCTACTCCTACTAGGAGTAGGAATCGTACTCCCTTGGCGCGCCCCTCCTTGGGCCGGCCTCCTCCTCCCTTGCTCCTTTGTATATGGGGGCAGGGGGCACCTCATAGACACAACAATTGATCCCTTGGATCTCTTAGCCGTTTGCGGTGCCCCCCTCCACCGTAATCCACCTTGATAATATCATAGCGGTGCTTAGGCAAAGCCATGCGTCGGTAGAACATCATCATCGTCACCATGACATTGTGTTGACGGAACTCTCCCTCAAAGCTCGGCTGGATCAAAGTTCAAGAGACGTCATCGAGCTGAACGTGTGCTGAACTCGGAGGTGTCATGCGCTCGGTACTTGATCGGTCGGATCGTGAAGACGTACAGCTACATCAATCGCATTGTGCTAACGCTTCCGCTTTCGGTCTACGAGGGTACGTGGACAACACTCTCCCATCTCGTTGCTAACCATGATCTTGCGTGTGCATAGGAAATTTTTTGAAATTACTATGTTCCCCATGGTTTTATGCCTAGATGTTATATGCACAAGTAGAACACAAGTGAGTTGTGGGCGATACAAGTCATACTGCTTACCAGCTTGTCACACTTTGGTTCGGCACTATTGTTGGATGAAGCAGCCCCGACCGACATTACGCACACGCTTACACGAGACTGGTTTTACCGCCGTGCTTTGCACACAGATGACTAGCGGGTGTCAATTTCTCCAACTTTAGTTGAACCGAGTGTGGCTACGCCTGGTCCTTGAGAAGGTTAAAACAACACTACCTTGACGAACTATCGTTGTGGTTTTGATGCTTAGGTAAGAACGGTTTTTGCACAGCCTGTAGCAGCCACGTAAAACTTGCAACAACAAAGTAGAGGACGTCTAACTTGTTTTTGCAGGGCATGTTGTGATGTGATATGGTCAAGACGTGATGCTATATTTTATTGTTTGAGATGATCATGTTTTGTAACCGAGTTATCGGCAACTGGCAGGAGCCATATGGTTGTCTCTTTATTGTGTGCAATGCAATCGCCCTGTAATTGCTTTACTTTATCACTAAGCGGTAGCGATAGTCGTAGAAGCAATAGTTGGCAAGGCGACAATGATGCTTTGATGGAGATCAAGGTGTCGTGCCGGTGATGATGGTGATCATGACGGTGCTTCGGAGATAGAGATCACAAGCACAAGATGATGATGGCCATATCATATCACTTATATTGATTGCATGTGATGTTTATCTTTTATGCATCTTATCTTGCTTTGATTGACGATAGCATTATAAGATGATCTCTCACTAAAATTTCAAGATAAAAGTGTTCTCCCTGAGTATGCACCATTGCCAAAGTTTGTCGTGCCAAGACACCATGTGATGACCAGGTGTGATAAGCTCTACGTCCATCTAAGACGGGTGCAAGCCAGCTTTGCACACGCAGAATACTCAGGTTAAACTTGACAAGCCTAGCATATGCAGATATGGCCTCGGAACACTGGGACCGAAAGGTCGAGCATGAATCATACAGTAGATATGATCAACATAGTGATGTTCACCATTGAAAACTACTCCATTTCACGTGATGATCGGTTATGGTTTAGTTGATTCGGATCACGTGATCACTTAGATGATTAGAGGGATGTCTATCTAAGTGGGAGTTCTTAAGTAATATGATTAATTGAAGTTTAATTTATCATGAACTTAGTCCTGATAGTATTTTGCAAATAATGTTGTAGATCAATAGCTCGCGTTGTTGCTTCCCTATGTTTTATATGTGTTCCTAGAGAAAACTAAGTTGAAAATGATAGTAGCAATAATGCGGACTGGGTCCGTGATCTGAGGTTTATCCTCATTGCTGTACAGAAAAATTATGTCCTTGATGCACCGCTAGGTGACAGACCTATTGCAAGAGAAGATGCAGACGTTATGAATGTTTGGCTAGCTCAATATGATGACTACTTGATAGTTTAGTGCACCATGCTCAACATCTTAGAATCGGGACTTCAAAGACGTTTTGAACGTCATGGACCATATGAGATGTTCCAGGAGTTGAAGTTAATATTTCAAGCAAATACCCGAGTTGAGAGATATGAAGTCCCCAATAAGTTCTATAGCTAAAAGATGGAGGAGAATTGCTCAACTAGTGAGCACGTGCTCAGATTGTCTGGGTACTACAATCGCTTGAATCAAGTGGGAGTTAATCTTCCAGATAATATAGTGATTGATAGAGTTCTCTAGTCACCATCACCAAGTTACTGGAACTTTGTCATGAACTATAGTATGCAAGGGATGACGAAAACGATTCTCGAGCTCTTCGCGATGTTGAAATCAACGAAGGTAGAAATCAAGAAAGAGCCTCAAGTGTTGATGATTGACAAGACCACTAGTTTCAACAAAAGGGAAAATGGAAAGAAAGGGAACTTCAAGCAGAATGGCAATCAAGTTGTCACTCCGGTGAAGGAGCCCAAAGCTGGACCAAAGCCTGAAACTGAGTGCTTCTACTACAAAGGAAATGGTCACTAGAAGCGGAAATACCTTGAATATTTGGTATATAAGAAGGATGGCAAAGTGAACAAGGGTATATTTGATATACAGGTTATTGATGTGTACCTTACTAGTGTTTATAATAGCGCCTAGGTATTTGATACTTGTTCGGTTGCTAAGATTAGTAACTTGAAACAGGAGTTACAAAATAAACAGAGACTAGTTGAGGGTGAAGTGACGATGTGTGTTGGAAGTGGTTCCAAGATTGATATGATCATCATCGCACAGTCCCTATATTTTTGAGATTAGTGTTGAACCTAAATAAATGTTATTTCGTGTTTGCGTTGAGCATAAATATGATTAGATCATGTTTATTACGATATGATTATTCATCTAAGACAGAGAATAAATTGTTATTTTGTTTACATGAATAAAACCTTCTATGGTCATACACCCAATGTTGATGGTTTATTGAATCTTGATCATAGTTATACGCATATTCATAATATTGATGCCAAAAGATGCAAAGTTGATAATGATAGTGCAACATATTTGTGGCACTGCCGTTTGGGTCATACCAGTGTAAAGCGCATAAAGAAAATCCATAAAGATTGACTTTTGGAATCACTTGATTATGAATCATTTGATGCTTGTGAACCGTGCCTTATGGGCAAGATGACTAAAACTCCATTCTCCGGAACAATGGAACGAGCTACTGACTTATTGGAAATAATACATACCGATGTATGCGGTCCAATGAGTGTTGATGCTCGTGGCAGGTATCATTATGTTCTAACCTTCACAAGATGATTTGAGTAGATATGAGTATATCTACTTAATGACACACAAAGTCTGAAACATTTGAAAAGTTCAAAGAATTTCAGAGTGAAGTGGAGAATCATTGTAACAAGAAAATAAAGTTTCTACAATATGATCGTAGAGGAGAATATTTGAGTTATGAGTTTGGCCTTCATTTAAAACAATGTGGAATAGTTTCATAGCTCACGCCACATGGAACACCACAACATAATGGTGTGTCCGAACGTCGTAATCGCACTTTATTGGATATGGTGCGATCTATGATGTATCTTACCTACTTACCACTATCGTTTTGGGGTTATGCATTAGAGACAGCTACATTCACTTTAAACAGGGCACCATCAAAATCCGTTGAGACGACGCCTTATGAACTGTGGTTTGGCAAGAAACCAAAGTTGTCATTTCTTAAAGTTTGGGGCTGCGATGCTTATGTGAAAAAGTTTCAACCTGGTAAGCTTGAACCCAAATCGGAGAAGTGCGTCTTCATAGAATACCCAAAGGAAATTGTTGGGTACACCTTCTATCACAGATCCGAAGGAAAGATATTCGTTGCTAAAATGGATCCTTTCTAGAGAAGGAGTTTCTCTCGAAATAAGTGAGTGGGAGGAAAGTAGAGCTTGATAAGGTAATTATACCTTCTCCCGAATTGGAAAGTAGTTCATCACATAAATCAGTTCCAGTGATTCCTACACCAACTAGTCAGGAAGCTAATGATGATGATTATGAAACTTCAGATTAAGTTACTACAGAACCTCGTAGGTCTTCCAAATTACAATCCGCACCAGAGTGGTACGGTAATCCTGTTCTGGAAGTCATGTTACTAGACCATGATGAACCTACGAACTATGAGGAAGCGATGATGAGCCCAGATTCTACGAAATGGCTTGAAGGCCATGAAATCGGAGATGGGATCCATGTATGAGAACAAAGTGTGGACTTTGGTGGACTTGCCCGATGAACGGCAAGCCATAGAAAATAAATGGATCTGCAAGAGGAAGACAGACGCTGATAGTAGTGTTACTATCTACAAAGCTCGACTTGCCGCAAAAGGTTTTTCGACAAGTTCAAAGTGTTGAATACGACGAGATTTTCTCACTCGTATCGATGCTTAAGTCTGTCCGAATCATGTTAGCAATTGCCACATTTTATGAAATTGGCAAATGGATATCAAAACTGCAATCCTTAATGGATTTATTAAAGAAAAGTTGTATATGATGCAACCAAAAGGTTCTGCCAATCCTAAAGGTGCTAAATAAATGTGCAAGCTCCAGCGATCCAACTATGGACTAGCGCAAGCATCTCGGAGTTGAAATATATGCTTTTATGAGTTGATCAAAGCATATGGTTTTATAAAGACTTTTGGAGAAGACCTGTATTTACAAGAAAGTGAGTGGGAGCTCTGTAGCATTTCTAGAACTATATGTAGATGACATATTGTTGATTGGAAATGATATAGAAATTCTGGATATCATAAAAGGATACTTAAATAAGAAATTTTTCAAAGAAAGACCTCGGTAAAGCTGCTTACACATTGAGCACCAAGATCTATAGAGATAGATCAAGACGATTGATAAGATTTTTCAATGAGTACATACCTTGATAAGATTTTGAAGTAGTTCAAAATGGAATAGTCAAAGAAAGAGTTCTTGCCTGTATTGCAAAGGTGTGAAGTTGAGTAAGACTCAAAACCCGACCATGGCAGAAAATAAAAGAGAATGAGAAGTCATTACCTATGCCTCAATCATAGGTTCTATAACGTATGCTGTGTTGTGTACCAGACCTATTGTATACCTTGCTCTGAGTTTGGCAAGGGAGTACAATTTTTGATCTAGAAGTATATCACTGGACAACGGTCAAGAATATTCTTAGTAAGGACTAAGGAAATATTTCTCGGTTATAGAGGTGATAAAGAGTTCGTCGTAAAGAGTTATGTTGATGCAAGCTTTTACACCGATCCAGATGACTCTAAGTCTCAATCTGGATACATATTGAAAGTGGGATAAATTAGCTAGAGTAGCTTCGTGCAGAGCATTGTAGACATAGAATATTTGCAAAATACATACATACAGATGTGAATATTGGTGTTAAATCACATGGCGATGTGAACTAGATTATTGACTATAGTGCAAGTGGGAGACTGAAGGAAATATTCCTTAGAGGCAATAATAAAGTTATTATTTATTTCCTTATTTCATGATAAATGTTTATTATTCATGCTAGAATTGTATTAACCGAAAACATAATACATGTGTGAATACATAGACAAACATAGTGTCACTAGTATGCCTCTACTTGACTAGGTCGTTAATCAAAGATGGTTAAGTTTCCTAACCATATACATGAGTTGTCATTTGATTAACGGGATCACATCATTAGGAGATGATGTGATTGACTTGACTGATTCCGTTAGCTTAGCACTTGATCGTTTAGTATGTTGCTATTGCTTTCTTCATGACTTATACATGTTCTTATGACTATGAGATTATGCAACTCCGTTTACCGGAGGAACACTTTGTGTGCTACCAAACGTCACAACTTAACTGGGTGATTATAAAGGAGCTCTACAGGTGTCTCCGAAGGTACATGTTGAGTTGGCGTATTTCGAGATTACGATTTGTCATTCCGATTGTCGGAGAGGTATCTCTGGGCCCTCTCGGTAATGCATATCACAATAAACCTTGCAAGCAACGTAGCTAATGAGTTAGTTGCAGGATGATGCATTACGTAATGAGTAAAGAGACTTGCCAGTAACGAGATTGAACTAGGTATTGAGATACCGACGATCGAATCTCGGGCAAGTAACACACCGATGACAAAAAAGAACAACGTATGTTGTTATGCGATTTGACTGATAAAGATCTTCATAGAATATGTGGGAGCCAATATGAGCATCCAGGTTCCGCTATTGGTTATTGACCGGAGACGTGTCTCGGTCATGTCTACATAGTTCTCGAACCCGTAGGGTCCACACGCTTAAAGTTCGATGACGGTTATATTATGAGTTTGTGTGTTTTGATGTACTGAAGGTAGTTCGGAGTCCCGGATGAGATCGGGACATGACGAGGAGTGTCGAAATGGTCGAGACATAAAGATCGATATATTGGACGACTATATTCGGACATCGGAAAGGTTCCAAGTGATTCGGTATTTTTCGGAGTACCGGGAGTTACGGGAATACGGGCAAGAGTATTGGGCCTTAATGGGCCTTAGTAGGAAGGAGAGGCAGCAGCCAGGAGGTGGCACGCGCCCCTCCCAAGCCCGGTCCGAATTGGACAAGGGGTTTGGGGAGCGGCCCCCCTCTCCCTTCCTTCTCCCCTCTCCTCCTTTCACCCCTTCTCCTAGTTAGACTAGGAAAGAAGGAAACCTACTCCTACTAGGAGTAGGAATCCTACTCCCTTGGCGCGCCCCTCCTAGGGCCGGCCTCCTCCTCCCTTGCTCCTTTATATACTGGGGTAGGGGGCACCCCATAGACACAACAATTGATCCTTTAGATCTCTTAGCCGTGTGCGGTGCCCCCTCCACCATAATCCACCTTGATAATATCATAGCGGTGCTTAGGCGAAGCCCTGCGTCGGTAGAACATCATCATCGTGACCACGCCATCGTGCTGATGGAACTCTCCCTCAAAGCTCGGCTGGATCGGAGTTCGAGGGGCGTCATCGAGCTGAATGTGTGCTGAACTCGGAGGTGCCGTGCGTTCGGTACTTGATCAGTCGGATCGTGAAGACGTACGACTACGTCAACCGCGTTGTGCTAATGCTTCCGCTTTCGGTCTATGAGGGTACGTGGAGAACACTCTCCCCTCTCGTTGCTATGCATCACCATGATCTTGCGTGTGCGTAGGAATTTTTTTGAAATTACTATGTTCCCCAACATCAACCCACTTTTCCCATGGTAAATTCCAGTCTGTAGGTTTGGGTTAGCATTTGTAGGTATAATTAGTTCTTGCCAGGGAGCTAATCCATTTTATGCACCGATGGCTAGTCGATATGTATCCCCACTGCAAGTTTGGCAGGTTTCTTGCTTATAGGGGGAGTCAACTACTGTTTTCCATTGCAAATTTAGGCAAAAATGCCACTTTTGTATAACACTTCTCTTAGTAGTAAGGCAAAAATACCACTTTTCTATGTGTGCATGGCAATTTTTAGTTTTATGGATCAGGGCAAATGTAGTCACAACATGGCAATTTTCACTTTTTTTTTGGACCATGGCAATTTTCATTTGTTCTTTCAGCAATGGCAAAAATTACATTTTTTCCCATGGCAAATTAACCTTTATTTCTGGCATGGCTAATCTTCCTATATTGCAATGGCAATTTTACTATACATGCACGGCAAATTTTATTTTTAAACGTTCATGGCAAATTTCTATTTTCTATTTTTTCTGCCACAACAAATTAACTTTTCTTGACAATGGCAAATTTAGTTTATTTGCCATGGCAAAACATGAGAAATATAGTTTATAAAGCCTAGATTTTTTTCCTTTGACTAAGAAAGCCCAGCCCGTGATTTTTATGGACAATGGTAAATGTAGTAAAAATCTGGGCTTTATTTTTCCCTTTTCCTTTTTTATAGGGAAAAGGGGCGATGGAAGCGTTCGGGCTATGGGGTTCGATGTAAAACAGGGCATTGGAGATGCAAATTTGCATCACAAGCTGCGCTCAAGCAAAACTACCCTCAACTGTCGCGCGAAAACTTCCCGCCGCCCGCTCGCCTTCCTGCCTCCCGCTACCCGCTCGCCACCACCAGACCCGATGGACGGCTCCCCCGACCCCATGGCCGCCGCCGTCGCTCCGCCGCACCATGCTATGCACGCCTCCCCATCTTGTGCCGCCACCACCGGACCCGATGGACGGCTCCACCACCATTGCCTATGCATAAAATGACCCTACTTTTGGCACCAAGTGGACATGCCCATGGTAGGCATCCATCTCAGATTTGAAGGAAAAACTATTTAAAATTATAATTCGAACATGTACTTAAAACTGTTATTTTATGTTTTTAACATAACTAATAAATGCTAAGTAAAATTGAAAACAATAAAGTTTTTTAAAAGTATTTAACAAAATTTGATGTAAACCAATTTAAAATATTTTCTTAAAACTATTATTTTGGTATGCCAAACAATATTTCAAAATTTTAAAGAAGTTTTAAAAAAGTTCAAAAAGGAGAAAAATGGATTAACAAAAAAAGAAGAGAATAACGATATATATAACGCTTAGGCCTTCGCAAACTAGATAATGGTTTGCATTTTTTTAAATGGCTATTGGGAATTTGTAAAACTTTTTGCATTTAAAAAAAATCATGGTTTCAAAACATATTTGGAAATTAAAAAATTATACATGTATAAAAACTCTCTTCAATTTTCAAGAAAATTCATGTTTCAAATTTTGTTCTTAATTTGAAAAAATATTCGTCCTTTTTGAAAAACCAGAAGTTAAGAAAAAACATATTTTAAATTTTTGTTCAAAAATTAAAAAACCTCGGGATTTCAAAAAATGTCCCGCTCTCAAAACTTCTTCACATATCCAAAAAAGAGTTTGCATTTTCCAAATTTTGGTTGGAGTTTCAAAAAATGTTTGTGTTTTTTAAGTCATGTTTTTGATACTTTTCTGTGTCTTATTTTCGAATTTTGAATTTTTCTTTGCATTTTTCCTAACTGTTCAGATGACAAAAAAATCACAGTTTTAAAAAATATGTTAGGAATCCCAAAAATTCTCCACATTTGAAAAAATGTTTGCGAAACTCAAAATTGTTCATTTTTTCAAAAAAGTTTGAGTTTCATAAATTATTTGCTTTTTCCAAAAAATATTTGACATTTCTAAATTGTTATTGTTTTTGAGGATTTTTTGATTTTTCAGAAATGTTTTTATATATGAACATTGTTGTTTTTTTCTTATATAATTCGCGCTATGTCAAATCACAAGCAGTCGCTGGGTCGATTGGCAAGCAACCCGTGCCAATACCGTGAGGTCCGTCAAATGTTGACATTGCCCTTTATATGTTTACTTGGGGGGGGGGGGGGGGGGTGAGGGTTATACCAAAGCGGGACTCACTTTGGAAACTATATTTTAGTTATCTGTTTTACGAAGAGAAACAATTTTTTCCTTTACTAGTGCGGGACTCACCTTGGGGTTACAAAATTTGCAATGCTTTCGGATATTGTAGCGTTGTGCCAAATTAAATACCTTGAGGATTAACCTTGGTTTTGGCTTCACTAGTATATATGCCCGTGCGTTGCAATGGGAGTGAAATTTAATATGTACTCAAACGAAACGAGTGGTCATCGGCTCTTATGTTATACTCCCTCGTTTTGGTATTACAGCAAACATGCTTGTGGTTACAACGAGAGGAAAAATTATCAAAAACACCTAGCCTAAGAAGTATGGTCTACAGGTAATTATTTGATTTATGACCCACGTCATTATTCCCAACATACATAACTGTGCTTTCTGCCAGACCATATTTGCCAAAGATAAGCCTCTCTAGTAAAAGTGAAAAATAAAATACATAAACCCAGACATAAGAGTAAAAATAAAATTACAAAAATCAAAATATTGAAACGTAACTTCTTATGCCAATGCAAGATGATATTCTTAGCTTCACTTCATTACTAGAAGAAATCACAATTTAGGGTTTAATATAACTTTCAAAATGAATAGTGTGTAGTAAATCAAGCATGGGCTACGTTGTCACCGAGAAAGCATATTGCATCAGCAAGCCGTGACTACCCATCTTTTTTTTTTGCGGGGTAAAGGGATTGTATTGATTAAATAATAGTCACATTACAATCCCGTAGGATGAGGTCTAATATTTTGTCAGGCCCTGATCCTAACCAAACTGATGTTCGTTCCTCTAGACGACCAAAACGAGCAAGCAGATCGCTTGCTTGGTTCATTTCCCAGGAGATTTTGTTGACAACGAAACGCCTCCCTTGCTTCATGAGATGCTTCACGTGCTCGACTAGATGACCCAGTTGTGAGCTATCTCGAGATGGATTATTAATCATCTTAGCGACCTCCATGAAATCTGTTTCAACAAGGACATCCTGCTGACTCCACTCAAGTGCAAGGGACATGCCTTCCATACAAGCACTTAGTTCCGTCTCAAGTGTTGATCCACAGCGACTAAGAAAATGGCAGGAATAGAAAAAATTCGACCATGCTCATCACAGAGAATCATACCTGCCCCTGCCGCCCCTGTACTCTCACTGTATGACCCATCAATATTCAGCTTCAGCATGCCAGCAGTTGGTCTCTCCCATCTATTGGCTGTAGCATGTGTTATATGCGAAACTACAGCTGGGGCCGGTCCATTCAGTACACCTTTTCCTTTGATAATTTGCTCAGTAGTCTGGTTCTTGACCTGCAATAAACTTGCCAGGTAACTGCATAAGAACCGTCGGGAACCTTCCACAGATGGAAAAGAATGTCATGAGTAAACTCATTATGTCCATGCCATACTCCCCAGAGGACCATCAGGATACGAGCACAGACTTGGTCAGTGCGTGGGAATAAGAGCTCTGGGATCCACTCAGTTTGTAGACGCTCCATAATTGCATGTGACGTGACTACCCATCGTTAGGTTTATATCATACTTATATCTCACCAAACAACAAAAATAAAAGTGCGGAATATATAGATTATCGACCGTAACAAAACATGAAGGTCATAGTTTTATTGAAATGAGGGTTGAATATTTATAATTTTATTATGCAATGAGAGTTGATGACTTATAATTTTATTTCTTAATGACGGTTGAAGTTTTTTTGTCTGGTATGTAAGACGGAATCATTTACAAGCTTGGAAGGTAGTTCCATCTCCAAACAACGTATGCACTATGAGTACTTAATATACACGTGTATTTTTTATAAATAATTTATTAGGTTTGTACGCTCAAACCTCTTAGGTTTTACCGTGATTTTAGTCGCCTATCGATTACAAACATGTTAGCTATGGATTACATCATACATGGGAACACGGCGTTGAGAAAAAAAAACAGAAAAGTAAAAAAGAGGGAAAAACACAGAAGAAATTACTGCTATACTTTCCCTAAAAGATAACCCTATAATATCACATTGACGTAGGCAAACATCTATTTCTCTAATTACCGCAAAGTCATGCTTGGAGTCAAAACCAAACAAACTTGCATCATGCTCATTTTATACTTACGGCCTATGCCGACGGCCACGGGCTGTCGGCATAGGCCCTTTCCCGCCGGCATAGATATATATGCCTACGGCTGCCGTCGGCATATCCTCGTCGGCACAGATCACGTCAGCGTAGTCTTGTCAGACCGTCGGCCTAGTATAGTCATCCGCATATGTGCCTATGCCAACGGCCGAGCGCCAGCCGTCGGCATAGTTGAGCCGTCGGCAGTGTTTTCCACCTGACGGCAACGGACGGCGCCGTCAAAAGCGCTGACGATTCAAGGAACGACACGTGGAAGAAGTATGCCGACAGCTTTGCCGTCGGCATAGATTTTCCATCTATGTCGACGGCAAAGCCACATGTCGTTCCGTTGTGCATCCTGGTGGCAGGGCTATGCCTACGGCAGAGCCGTCGGCATAGATGAAACCTATGCTGACGGCTTTGCCGTAGGCTTTTGCCACATGTCGTCCTCTGGTGTCTCCTGGCGGCAGGGCTATGCGTACGGCAAAGCCGTCGGCATAGATGAAAATTTGTGCCGACGGCATAGTTTTTTCCCCCTGTTTTCTCTTTTTCAATTCATTTGACAGCATTTCAAAGAAGAATAATATGGGATTATGCAGAAATATGACAGTTCATCATCTAAACATACTCAAGTTCATCATCATCATTTAAACATACTCAAGTTCATCATCTAAAGGTCATCCCTGGTGAAAGTTCATGAACATAAATAGTGCAAGACATGGAACATGAAAGGTATGGCACGATGGCCACATGCACGGGTATCACCATCGACATCAAGCAAGACCGCCACTGCCAAGACCACCTCCGCCAAAGCCAAGACCACCTGCGAAAAAGCCACCACCGCCAAGACCACCTCCGCCAAAACCACCACCGCCAAAACCAACACCACCAAGACCACCTCCGCCAAAACCGCCACCGCGACCACCATCACTCTGGCAGATCGGAGTGATTGGGGTCGACGGAGCAGGAGTCGAGCCACTGGTCCCCTACATGTTTGAGAGAAGATTCTAACGGTAAATATGACATGATAGTGTTGAATGAACGAGAACTAGTTTGTCAGTAGTTAGGCAAATGTACTAACCGGACTATCACCGCCTAGTGCCACCCATTCCTTGAACGTGGGAATGTGTGGGGCTTCTCCCGCAGGTGGTGGTGGGGGTCCAACTTGTGGTGGCTCCGTGCGGGTAGTCCAAGACGCCAACATAGCCTGGATGTTAGTTAAACAAGCAAACTAGAAGGTCAGAAGGAATGAAAGTGCAAATTTTAGCTTGGTTTTAAGAGGTCAAAACTAACCGCCATCACTTGACGGTTGTAATCATCATTTTCCTTCACTCGTTGCAAGTACTCCCACACCTCAATATGCCTATGCTCGAGAAAGGCCTGATATGCCTACAAAATTGGGGTTGTTTCTTAGTGGGCAGTGCTGAAAATAAACTAAGAAAGATAGAGATAGAGACAAAGATTATAAGGGGAAGTACTTACAGCACGCTGGCGGGCTAAGGGAGGCTGTGAACGCCCCGTACTCTCTAACGGGCTCGGGTTGGTAGCCCAAAGCCGTGTGTACGAGATCGACAGAGTGATCAAGCCATCGAAACACGGATACCGGCCATGGGACTTACCCTGGATGTACACCACCGCCATGTCGTCGATGTGAGACTGGGCGACCTCAGGAACAGGAACATCCAGATGCAACTTCTGATAGTTCTGAGTGTAAGACTCCAGGTGTTTCTCGGTGTTGCCATAGTACTGGCTCTCGCCGTCCTTGCGATCACTCGGCTCGCGGGCCAGCTTCCACGACTCCATGTCTGAGAGCGGCCTATTCAACTTGTCCTCCTGCAACGTCAAACAGAAGTTAGCCATACATAAGAACATGACGATAAAGAAGAACAAAAATGCATCATGCATATAGATATACCTTCATGGCCTTGAAGCCCCAGTGGTTCCTGTTTCCTTGGCCGTGTGTCCCGTCTTTTCCACGGTTAGCCCGGGCCTTGTCACGACCGATTTTTCAATAAAAATATTTATTGAGAAAACCAATCTTTAAATCCCAGTATAGGAAAAGCCATCCTTTCTGGTAGACAAAGCTTGATAAACAAAGAACCAGTAGCATCAAATATATTACAGGGTTGAGCTGAGGGTGCTCAACAATTTATTACAGACTCGCCAATATAATACATATGGGCGGATATGACACAGGGGTGGGGTGGCATGCTACTAGCTCGAGGGAAAAGTGGTGGTGGATAACTTGACTTCTACTGGCAGTACATCGAGCGTCGAGGTGAGGCTCGATGAATTTATTCAGGGTTGCGGAAGCAGATAATACAATGACCAAGACAGGAACGCACGGGACTGACTGGGACTCCTCTAGGCGTCGGACTCGCTATCAAACTCTTCATCCATGAGATCACCTTCAACAGCATCTGGCCAAATCAACAAGCCAGGTGAGTACTTGAAAGTACTCGCAAGACAGTTCGGACAAAAGATATAATCAATGAATGCATGAATGCGTCATGAATAAAGGATGATGCTCATATAACAATGGTAAGATTTGCAGGACTTGATAAATAAAATAAATAGCTGAATAACCGATCGGGTGTCTGGAGCGACGCCTCGAAAGGTAAATAAATAAAAAAGGCATGCCGCAGTCGGGAGTCTAAGCGACACCACATAAAGGGCATAAAAGAAATGCCACAGTCGGACGTCTGGGCGACATCACATAAAGGGCTTTAAAAGAAATGTCACAGTCGGACGTCTGGGCGACATCACATAAAGGGCTTTAAAAGAAATGCCACAGTCGGACATCTGGGCGACATCACACAAAGGGCTTAAAAAGAAATGCCATAGTCGGACGTCTGGGCGACATCACATAAAGGGCTTTAAAAGAAATACCGCAGTCGGACGTCTGAGCGATGTCACATAAAGGGCTTAAAAAGAAATGCCGCAGTCGGACGTCTGGGCGACATCACACAAAGGGCTTAAAAAGAAATGCCATAGTCGGACGTCTGAGCGACATCACAGACAGGGCTTTAAAAGAAATACCACCGTCGGACGTCTGAGCGACATCACAGACAGGGCTTTAAAAGAAATACCACCGTCGGACGTCTGAGCGACATCACAGACAGGGCTTTAAAAGAAATACCACCGTCGGACGTCTGAGCGACATCACAGACAGGGCTTTTAAAAGAAATACCACCGTTGGACGTCTGAGCGACATCACAGACAGGGCTTTAAAAGAAATACCACCGTCGGACGTCTGAGCGACATCACAGACAGGGCTTTAAAAGAAATACCACCGTCGGACGTCTGAGCGACATCACAGATAGGGCTTTAAAAGAAATACCACCGTCGGACATCTGAGCGACATCACAGACAGGGCTTTAAAAGAAATACCACCGTCGGACGTCTGAGCGACATCACAGACAGGGCTTTAAAAGAAATACCACCGTCAGACGTCTGAGCGACATCACAGACAGGGCTTTAAAATAAATACCACCGTCGGACGTCTGAGCGACATCACAGACAGGGCTTTAAAAGAAATACCACCATCGGACGTCTGAGCGACATCACAGACAGGGCTTTAAAAGAAATACCCCCGTCGGACGTCTGAGCGACATCACAGACAGGGCTTTATAACAAATGTAAATAACGAGATTAGTTCATCCACAAGAATAATCTTTTAACCGGATTTATCACACATAAATCCCACCGGAGTTTTGTCACTGAGGCTGATACCTGACAAGATAATATAATTATAGTACTTGAACAAAGTACAAGATGATTGAAGGATTTAAGGCTCTGCAGAGTTTGGAAGAACTGAACACAACCAATGGATTTCCGTAGTCACGAAGGACTAGTTCCGTTTACGGTATTTCAGTAGAAACACATTTAACTAGTACACACCCATTTCACCTCACGTTGCCAGGAATCACCCTGGCCAATGTCCAAGAAAAACTTTGAGACGGGGAGGCCACAACCTCGAATAGCATGGGATCAAATTTCTATACGCGCGCTCTAAGGGGTGCCCCCCTCTCGGTCCCAACCGGAAACACCCATGCCCCTTGACCGGATGACGGGCTTTAATCCAGGGCCATGGAACCCTCATCCCGGCCTCTCCACTTGGTGTGTACCAGGAAAACGATTTGCAACTTACTATGCCATATTCCTTTCGGAAAACATGTGACAGTATAGGATGGAATGAATGGGAATGTGAATTTGTGTCATGACGACACGGAAGTCAAATAATCTGGCATAAGACTGGCATGTCACAACACTACCATCTTACCCATCCTCATACCAACACATGGCTTTGCAAATATGTATCCAACAACATAATGCTTTCCAAAACTTACTTTCCGATTATGTGCATGCGATATATCATGCAAAGTGATGTTCATAAACATGCCATGACTATACTAAAATGCAAACATGCAACAACACTCATCATATCAAGAGTTCAAACATGCTTGCCTGGTTCGCAGTAGTCGGAGTCTAACTATGCGAAGTTTGCGGCTCCGTCACCTCCTCTGGTATCTACGGTATAAGAAAAATATGTACGCAACGTAAATACCGTGAGTGTACAGAAAAGTGTTCCAAATATTTTTCAAATAAATATGATAAAAAACTAGACAAAAATTTAAAGAGAACAGAAAAGAATCACCCAAAAATTCCCTTCTGATAAAAAGTTATAAGTGTTTTAACCCAAGGACTCATCTGTAATGAAACAGAAAACTTCCAGGGGGTTCAGCATAAAAGTACAGATAACGTTTCGTTTAGAAGAAACGGCTGTGAGGCTGACATGCGGGCTCCACCTGTCGGGTTTGAAAGTTCAAACAGAGAAACAGAGCGCGACGGCGCCCGAGAGGTGCGGTGGTCGCCGGCGGCGATCCACGGCGAGGCAAGGCGATCGGGGGTTACCTTCGAGATCAGTGCACCGTTCTGCGTTTGTGGGTGATGGTGGTAGTCGCCGGCGAGCACTGTGTCGACGGCGGCCCTTGCTCCGGCGGACGGCGGTTCGGGCAGTCGTGGATCTCGCCGGAGGGAGCTGCGGGGATCAAATAGGAGTGGGGGTTAGTCTCCTAGTTGCTCGTGAGGGCTGCTGACGAAGTTAGAGCGCCGGAGACGGCCTCACCGGAGCGAATCGAGGTGGAGTACGAGGCGGAGCGGGGTGGCCGGAGTCGGGGAAGAAGGGCCCATCGGGGCTCTCCTAGTGGCTGGGCGGGGTCTAGTGAGGTGGTGGTGTCGTGCGGGGGCGAGAGCAGGCTCGGGGGTGCTATATATAGCTGGCCCGAGTCGGTTGCCGTGAACGGATAAGTCCGACGAGTTGATTACGGCGGTGCTGTGGCCGGACGGTCGGCTTAGGTGTTTGAGCATCGCCTAGGTGAAGTAGTGGTGCCATTTTAGGGTCCAGCTCAGCACGGGACGGAGGTTTACGGCCTGCCCTCGATGGAACGGCCGCACGACCCGTCGGCGGCAAAGAGCGCGCTCTGCGCGTGTCGCTCCACGGCGACTGTGCTGCATGCGTGCGCTGGCAAGGAGGTAGCCACGCGGAGCTACCAGGACGCTTGGGCGGCGCCGAACAGCGTTGCACCGCCGTTCTGCTTCCTGTCGGCCGCTACGGCGCTACGGCCGCCGCAAGACACGCCGGCGCAGGCGGGCCAGGGCGCCACCGATGCCAGGAAGGCGCCAAGCGTGTGTGTGAGGCCCCGGACAAGCAAGCCTGGCCGTGAGCTACGTGCCAAGCGCACTGTGAGCTCGTGACTGAAGTCACTAACGAAGATCGAGACTGAATTCCGAATTTAACTGAATATGACTAGAACAGTGCATGCAAGGTGTTCGACAGAATGAACCAGGCATGTAGGGATTTTTCCTTGAGCTGGTTTTTGGTGGAGGGACCTCTCATTGCACCTAGAGTCCGCCTGAATATTTGTGGAATTTTTGGAGATGTGTAGATATGAATTTCACCAAATTTGGCAAATCTGGTCCAAACTTGCAGTGAGTGCAATATGAAAAATTTGAACAGGAGAAGAGTGGATCAAGATGGTTCTGGGTTGTGGGTACAAAGGACTATCCAGGGGTGTTGAGTTGAGATCAAAAGTCAAAAGCATTAAAGCACTTGCTTTGCAATCCACCTAGGCCCAAAAGTATAGACAAAATTATTTTGGGAGGAGAAATAGTTGGAATAAAATCCAAAAATGGATTTTATTAGTTTTGACAGAATGTTTGGGTTGAACTAAAGTGGGAGGAAAGGTTTTTGGGAAGAATTTCACCATAGGAAGCATGGTGAAATTTTTGAAGGGATCAAAACCACAAAGAGCCCAAAACTAAAAGGGTTTTCATTTCAAAAGAAACCAAATCCAAGAAAAGGATTTTTGAGAGGGCAAACTTATAAGATGGTTTTTAGGAAGGGTTTAAATGACCTTCTTTCAAACCAAGCAAGGTTCTTTCTAAAAACAAAAAACACAAAAATTTTGGAGTGTCACAGCACCTACCCCCTTAGGAAAAATCTCGTCCCCGAGATTTCAGCTGATCCTTAAACAGGTGTGGGTGCTCTGTCCGAAGAAAATCCTCGCTCTCCCAAGTTGCTTCATTCTCGGTGTGATTGCTCCATTGAACTCTGAAAAACTGAATGGTTTTCTGTCAGGTTCTCCTCTCAGATTCTCCCAATATTTTTATCGGGTGCTCCCGGTAAGTGAGGTCTGGTTGCACGTCAATATACTCATGTGAAACTTGCTTCTCTGGGTTGCTTATGTATTTTCTCAACTGCGAGATGTGAAACACGTTGTGGATACCGGACAAGTCTCCGGGCAGGTCCAGCTGGTCGGCTACCTTGCCTTGTCGGGCCACTATCTGAAATGGTCCAATGAATCTTGGTGCTAGTTTCCCCTTAATCTTGAATCGTTGCAGACCCTTCATAGGAGAAACTCTCAGGTATACCAATTCTCCGGGTTCAAAACTGATTTCCCGATGCTTTTGGTCGTAATAACTCTT
This sequence comes from Triticum aestivum, assembly GCF_018294505.1. Lineage (NCBI taxonomy): Eukaryota > Viridiplantae > Streptophyta > Magnoliopsida > Poales > Poaceae > Triticum > Triticum aestivum. The sequence goes on from NC_057807.1 coordinate 568,443,079, forward strand.
TTGCCGACTTTGAGCTGTTTTGAGTCGTTCTCTAATCGTCTTAACTTTCTCCTCGGCCTCCTTGAGCATATCTGGGCCAAAGATATGGCTATCTCCGGTCTCTGACCAATTTAGCGGGGTACGACATCTTCTCCCATATAGAGCTTCAAAGGGTGCCATTTGCAAGCTGGCTTGATAGCTGTTGTTGTATGCGAATTCTGCATATGGCAAACTTTCTTCCCAACTGTTCCCGTAGGTGAGGACACAGGCTCTTAGCATGTCTTCTAAGATTTGGTTTACACGTTCCGTTTGTCCATCAGTCTGGGGATGGTATGCGGTACTGAAGGCTAGTTGGCTTCCCAGTGCCTGTTGTAGGTGATCCCAGAACGTAGAGACGAACTGTGTGCCTCTATCTGAGATGATAGTCTTAGGAACTCCATGTAGGCAGACGATACGGGCAAGATAAAGTCTGGCTAGTCTCTGAGTGGTGTAAGTTGTTTTTACCGGAATAAAATGTGCCACCTTGGTTAATCTGTCAGTTATGACCCATATGGCATTGTTTCCGTGTTGTGACCGTGGCAGTCCAACGATAAAGTCCATTCCAATCTCGTCCCATTTCCACTCGGGTATCTTATTTGGCTGTAACAGTCCGGCTGGTTTCTGGTGCTCGGCCTTGATACGTTGACAAGAGTCACAGCATGCAATGAACGTGGCTATATCTCTCTTCATACCGTGCCACCAAAATTTTTCCTGAAGGTCTTTGTACATTTTTGTTCCTCCAGGATCGATTGAATACGGAGCGGTGTGACTTTCAGTTAATATCTGCTGTTTGAGGTCCTTGACATTTGGTATGCATAGCCTTTCTCTGTACCACAATATTCCTTGCTCATCTATGTTGAATTCTGAGGCTCTTCCCAAACTCACTTTTCTCTTTATGCCCTCAATGCTGGGGTGTCCATGCTGGGCTTCCTTGATGCTTTCCATTAGGGTAGGCTGTATTTCTATATTCGATATACTACCTTCGGTAACCATTATTAGATTGAGTCGGGCAAACTCTTGTTGAAATTCTGGCCTCAATTTTGGTATATTGTCGTCTTCCGTGCTGGGATTTCGACTAAGTGCATCTGCCACAACATTTGCTTTTCCAGGATGATAGTGGATTCCAACATCATAATCCTTCACCAACTCTAACCAGCGTCGTTGCCGTAAATTTAACTGTAGCTGTGTGAAAATATACTTAAGACTCTTATGGTCTGTGTATATCTCACAACGATTCCCAAGTAGGAAGTGCCTCCATTCCTTGAGTGCATGGATGACCGCTGCTAATTCCAAGTCATGTGTGGGATAATTTTCTTCATGCTTGCGTAGTTGTCTGGAGACATACGCTACTACCTTGCCTTCTTGCATCAATACGCATCCGAGGCCTTTCCTGGATGCGTCACAATATACCTCAAAGCTCTTGTGTATATCTGGCACAATTAGTACTGGTGTCGTTGTTAATTTTCTTTTTAGCTCTTGGAAGCTTTTCTCACATGCTTCTGTCCATTCAAATTTCTTGCCTTTCTTGAGCAATTGTGTCATGGGCTTTGCTATAGTGGAGAATCCTTCAATAAATCTCTGATAATAGCCTGCCATTCCCAAGAAACTCCGTACGTCTGTCACGTTAGCTGGCAGTTTCCAGCCAAGTACGGCCTTGACTTTCTCTGGATCTACTGCAATACCTTCTTGGGTTAGCACGTGGCCCAGAAAACCCACCTGCCTTAGCCAAAATTCACATTTGCTGAACTTGGCGTATAGTTGATGTTTCCTGAGTTCTCCGAGTACAATCCTGAGATGTTCGGCGTGCTCTTCTGGTGTTTTGGAATATATCAGAATATCATCGATTAATACCACAACAAACTTGTCCATATACTTCATAAACACTTTGTTCATGAGGTGAACAAAATATGCGGGGGCGTTGGTTAGCCCAAATGGCCTTACCGTCAACTCATACAGTCCATATCTGGAGGTGAAAGCGGTCTTGGGAATATCTTCTGTTCGTACTTTTAACTGGTGGTATCCTGATCTCAAATCAATTTTTGAGAAGACTTTGGCCTGTGCGAGCTGATCGAACAAATCATTTATTCGTGGCATTGGGTATTTGTTCTTGATTGTGACCATGTTGAGAGCTCGATAATCAATACACAACCTCATTGTTCCATCCTTCTTCTTGGCAAATAAAATTGGAGAACCCCATGGTGAGGAGCTGGCTCGTATGTATCCTTTCTCCATTAATTCTTTTATTTGCTTCTTCAACTCTACCAATTTGGATGGTGCCATTCTGTAAGGTTTCTTGTAAATAGGAGTGGTTCCGGGTGCGAGCTCAACGCTGAATTCTATCTCTCAGTCTAGTGGCATGCCCGGTAGTTCTTTTGGAAATACATCTGGAAATTCACATACCACTGGAACCTTGTTCAGCTCAGAAACGTCTACCTTGTTTAATCTAGGTTGCCGAGGTATTTGTCTCTCCTTGGCTGAAACTTTTATTTTCTTCCCTTGATGGTGGGTGAGAATCACGGTACGATTGAAGCAATCAATAAAACCTTTGTTGGTGGTCAACCAATCCATTCCTAGGATGACATCCAGTCCTTTGCTTTCCAGTATAATAAGATTGGCGTAAAATTTCAATCCTTCAAATTCAATAACCACACCTTGACAGTAACTCTGGGTCACTTGCTTAATCCCAGGGGACTTGATGATCATTGATTTTTCCAAGGGAAGCATCGAAAAATTATTTTGCAAAGCAAAACTTTTCGAAACGAATGAGTGAGAAGCTCCAGAATCAAACAAAACCATGGCAGGTATTGTGTTGACGGGGTACGTACCGAGTACGATATCTGGGGCGTTCTGTGCTTCCTCTCTGGTCACGTGGTTCAAGTGACCTGTTCGGTGGTTGTTGTTGGGGTTGAAATTGCTTCGCTTTGGTGCTGAATTATATCCACCATTATTGAACTTCGGGTTTGAGTTCCTTGGCTTGGGACACTACTTGGCATAGTGCCCTTCTTCTCCACAAGCATAACAGGTAACGCCTAGGCGATAGGTGAACTCTTTGTCTCTTGCATGGAAATTCTTGGTTGGACGTGAATTATTCGCCGGGGTTTTGTGTCAATCCCCCTTCTGAAATTCCTTCTTGCTTCTGGGATTGCGACAAAAATTAGTGTGGTCCCTTTTCCGTTTGCGGATATCTTCCAAGCTACGTCGCTCATTTTCCAAGGTAATGGCCTTATCCACCAGTGTTTTAAAATCTGGAAAGGTGTGCACAACTAGCTGGCACTTAAGGGCGGGTGCTAGACCTTCCAAGAATTTTTCCATCTTCTTGCTCTCGGTCATGCGTTCTTCATTGGCGTAGCGAGACAGCAGTGTGAATTGGCTGTTGTATTCTGACACTGTCATGGCTCTTTGCTTGAGTTCATCAGATTCCTTCTTCTTGATTTTCATGACGCTCTTACGAATATGTGCCCCACGAAAACCTTCTTTGAAATTTTCCCAGGTGATTTCATTTTCGTTGGGGTGCATGTGTAGGAAGTATTCCCACCACGATGCAGCTGCACCTGTGAGATAATGTGGTGCATATAGTACTTTTTCACGGTCTGAACACTGTGCGATAATTAATTTTCTCTCCATGTCTCGAAGCCAGTCCTCGGCCTCAAGAGGCTTGTCAGTATGAGAAAATGTTGGAGGACGCGTATTTTGTAACTCAGATAATTTGGATTGCGGTTGATACTGACCACGGTTACTTCCCATATTGATGAATTGGTTCATCATTTCCTGGTGTTGCTGCTGACTCTGTTCATACAAACGACAAACTTGTGTAAAAGCTGTTTCACTGTCCGGTTGACTTGTCTGACCCTGAGTGAAATTTTGGTTCTGCGGTGTGCCATAATTTTCTTCTGGCTGAGTTGGCATGGAGCGCGTCCAAGGACGAGACATCTTTCACTCTGGGGATAATTTTTTTGTGAACTCGTAAGACAAGAAGAAGAATCGCAAAAGTCAATAAAATCACACGCAAGGAACATTTTTAAACTCCATGGTATTTTTTTTGAAACACACGATTGCGCGCGGAGAAGGACTAGTGCATATCTTACACGCGGGCATAATTATACATTACATCACTCAGGATATGCGTACATAATCCTGACATGTTATTTAAACTAGTGCACTCCTCCAGACCCTACATGATGCGCAAACAGGCTACTTCTCACAACCTGAGAACATAAAAACATATTACACCAGTTGATACATGGCATGGCGTCTATGCGTACTCAGTCGGAGATGTTGAGGATCTCCCTTGGCCTGCCGAGGGTGAGACGCAGAGACGCTGGGGAATCGACCTCCTCCTCGCTAATAGGTTCCAGACGAGAAACGTTGTGCTGAGCTGATGGAGCAGGTGCCGTAGGCGGAATAACACGAATACGAGTGGGTGGAATAGGTGGGGTAGCTCGTATGGGAGTGGGCGTAACACGTGGTGCAGAGCGGACGGGAGTGGGTGCAACAAGTGGTGCAAAGCGGACGGGAGTGGGTGCAATAGCCTGGTTAAATTCCTCTGTGGTAGGCAGACGACGAGCAGAGGCGAGTATGGTAGGTGAGTGAGAGGCTGTGGATGACACAAAGGTCAGTGGTGGAGCGGTATGCAGGAGTTCCCTCCTGTTAGCAGCACAGCCATGAACTGAGTCCATGCGTGCAGCTACGAGGTCATCCACCATGCAGTCGAATGCTGCCTCCAAGGCTCGGAGGTACTCGACAAGCATCTCAAAGGCTTTGTCTTGCTCTCCTCTGGGGCAAGAGAACGAGTAGTGACAGGTGTAAGGCACATGGCAAGGAAGGTAGCGGTAGCGACGAGTCTTCATTGCAGGAAGAACATCCCAAAGACGGGCTATCGCCTCGCGGGCAGCCATCTGCATAGCATGCCTTTCAGTAGGCATGGCTCTCCCTACGAATCGGAGACAGCGTATTTCGGCATGGCCTCCCCTGAATTGCACCGCGGTCTGGTGCATAGTCAAACTGTCGTTGATCTTGTGTGGATAAAGCGTGAAGACTGGGCGCACGGATGGCCCCATCATGACCTGAATGATGAAGGAGAGGAGTTTGACGAACCCCTCAGGCACGTTGGCGAACATCTGAGACTCGCAGTCGTTGTCGGCCATCTACAAAAGTAGGCAAAAATTCTGAGTGGTCAGAACATAAATTTTATGCTGACTGTCAGAAAATGACTACAATTGTAAAAACATGAATAACTCTATCATGCTAATAACCAATTAGCAATCGCACCTAGTGGCTTCCTACAGTCAGCCTGGCTCTGATACCAAGTCTGTCACGACCGGTTTTTCAATAAAAATATTTATTGAGAAAACCAATCTTTAAATCCCAGTATAGGAAAATTCATCCTTTCTGGTAGACAAAGCTTGATAAACAGAGAACCAGTAGCATCAAATATATTACAGGGTTGAGCTGAGGGTGCTCAACAATTTATTACAGACTCGCCAATATAATACATATGGGCGGATATGACACAGGGGTAGGGTGGCATGCTACTAGCTCGAGGGAAAAGTGGTGGTGGATAACTTGACTTCTACTGGCAGTACATCGAGCATCGAGGTGAGGCTCGATGAATTTATTCGGGGTTGCGAAAGCGGATAATACAATGACCAAGACAGGAACACACGGGACTGACTGGGACTCCTCTAGGCGTCGGACTCGCTATCAAACTCTTCATCCATGAGATCACCTTCATCAGCATCTGGCCAAATCAACAAGCCAGGTGAGTACTTGAAAGTACTCGCAAGACAGTTCGGACAAAAGATATAATCAATGAATGCATGAATGCATCATGAATAAAGGATGATGCTCATATAACAATGGTAAGATTTGCAGAACTTGATAAATAAAATAAATAGCTGAAAAACCGATCGGGTGTCTGGAGCGATGCCTCGAAAGGTAAATAAATAAAAAAGGCATGACGCAGTCGGGCGTCTAAGCGACACCACATAAAGGGCTTAAAAGAAATGCCACAGTCGGACGTCTAGGCGACATCACATAAAGGGCTTTAAAAGAAATGCCACAGTCGGACGTCTGGGCGACATCACATAAAGGGCTTAAAAAGAAATGCCACAGTCGGACGTCTGGGCGACATCACATAAAGGGCTTTAAAAGAAATGCCACAGTCGGACGTCTGGGCGACATCACATAAAGGGCTTAAAAAGAAATGCCACAGTCGGACGTCTGGGCGACATCACATAAAGGGCTTTAAAAGAAATACCACAGTCGAACATCTGAGCGACGTCACATAAAGGGCTTAAAAAGAAATGCCGCAGTCGGACGTCTGGGCGACATCACAGACAGGCCTTTAAAAAGAAATACCACCGTCGGACGTCTGAGCGACATCACAAACAGGGCTTTAAAAGAAATACCACCATCGGACGTCGGAGCGACATCATAGACAGGGCTTTAAAAGAAATACCACCGTCGGACGTCTAAGCGACACCACAGACAGGGCTTTAAAAGAAATACCACCGTCAGACGTCTGAGCGACATCACAGACAGGGCTTTAAAAGAAATACCACCGTTGGACGTCTGAGCGACATCACAGACAGGGCTTTAAAAGAAATACCACCGTCGGACATCTGAGCGACATCATAGACAGGGCTTTAAAAGAAATACCACCGTCGGACGTCTGAGCGACATCACAGACAGGGCTTTATAACAAATGTAAATAACGAGATTAGTTCATCCACAAGAATAATCTTTTAACCGGATTTATCACACATAAATCCCAGCGGAGTTTTGTCACTGAGGCTGATACCTGACAAGATAAGATAATTATAGTACTTGAACAAAGTACAAGATGATTGAAGGATTTAAGGCTCTGTAGAGTTTGGAAGAATTGAACACAGCCAACGGATTTCCGTAGTCACGAAGGAGTAGTTCCGTTTACGGTATTTCAGTAGAAACACATTTAACTAGTACACACCCATTTCACCTCACTTTGCCAGGAATCACCCTGGCCAACGTCCAAGAAAAACTTTGAGACGGGGAGGCCACAACCTCGAATAGCATGGGATCAAATTTCTATACGCGCGCTCTAAGGGGTGCGCCCCTCTCGGTCCCAACCGGAAACACCCATGCCCCTTGACCGGATGACGGGCTTTAATCCAGGGCCATGGAACCCTCATCCCGGCCTCTCCACTTGGTGTGTACCAGGAAAACGATTTGCAACTTACTATGCCATATTCCTTTCAGAAAACATGTGACAGTATAGGATGGAATGAATGGGAATGTGAATTTGTGTCATGACGACACAGAAGTCAAATAATCTGGCATAAGACTGGCATGTCACAACACTGCCATCTTACCCATCCTCATACCAACACATGGCTTTGCAAATATGTATCCAACAACATAATGCTTTCCGAAACTTACTTTCCGATTACGTGCATGCGATATATCATGCAAAGTGATGTTCATAAACATGCCATGACTATACTAAAATGCAAACATGCAACAACACTCATCATATCAAGAGTTCAAACATGCTTGCCTGGTTCGGAGTAGTCGGAGGCTAACTGTGCAAAGTTTGCGGCTCCGTCATCTCCTCTGGTATCTACGGTATAAGAAAAATATGTACGCAACGTAAATACCGTGAGTGTACAGAAAAGTGTTCCAAATAATTTTCAAATAAACATGATAAAAAACTAGACAAAAATCTAAAGAGAACAAAAAAAGAATCACCCAAAAATTCCCTTCTGATAAAAAGTTATAAGTGTTTTAACCCAAGGACTCATGTGTAATGAAACAGAAAACTTCCAAGGGTTTAGCGTAAAAGTACAGATAACGTTTCATTTAAAAGAAACGGCTGTGAGGCTGACAGGCGGGCTCCACCTGTCGGGTTTGAAAGTTCAAACAGAGAAACAGAGCGCGACGGCGCCCGAGAGGTGCGGTGGTTGCCGGCGGCGATCCACGGCGAGGCAAGGCGACCGGGGGTTACCTTCGAGATCAGTGCACCGTTCCGCGTCTGTGGGTGGTGGTGGTGGTCACCGGCGAGCACTGTGTCGACGGCGGCCCTTTCTCCGACGGATGGTGGTTCGGGCAGTCGTGGATCTCGCCGGAGGGAGCTGCGGGGATCAAATAGGAGTGGGGGTTAGTCTCCTAGTTGCTCGTGAGGGCTGCTGACGAAGTTAGAGCGCCGGAGACGGCCTCACCGGAGCGAATCGAGGAGGAGTCCGAGGCGGAGCAGGGTGGCCGGAGTCGGGGAAGAAGGGCCCCTTGGGGCTCTCCCAGTGGCTGGGCGGGGTCTAGTGAGGTGGTGGTGTCGTGCGGCGGCAAGACCAGGCTCGGGGGTGCTATATATAGCCGGCCCGAGTCGGTTGCCGTGAACGGATAAGTCCAGCGAGTTGATTACGGGGGCGCTGTGGCCGTACGGTCGGCTTAGGGGTTTGAGCATCGCCTAGGTGAAGTAGTGGTGCCATTTTAGGGTCCAGCTCAGCACGGGAGGGAGGTTTACGACCTACCCTCGACGGAACGGCCGCACGGCCCGTCGGCGGCAGAGAGCGCGCTCTGCGTGTGTCGAGCCACGGCGACTGTGCTGCATGCGTGCGCTGGCAAGGAGGTGGCCACGCGGAGCTACCAGGACGCTTGGGCGGCGCCGAACGGCATTGCGCCGCCATTCTGCTTCTTGTCGGCCGCTACGGCGCTACGGCCGCCGCAAGACACGCCGGCGCAGGCGGGCCAGGGCGCCACCGACGCCAGGAAGGCGCCAAGCATGCGTGTGAGGCCCCGGACAAGCAAGCCTGGCCGTGAGCTACGTGCCAAGCACACTGTGAGCTCGTGACTGAAGTCATTGACGAAGATCGACACTAAATTCTGAATTTAACTGAATATGACTAGAACAGTGCATGCAAGGTGTTCGACAGAATGATCCAGGCATGTAGGGATTTTTCCTTGAGCTGGTTTTTGGTTGAGGGACCTCTCATTGCACCTAGAGGCCGCCTGAATATTTGTGGAATTTTTGGAGATGTGTAGATATGAATTTCAGGGGTACAAAGGACTATCTAGGGGTGTTGAGTTGAGATCAAAAGTCAAAAGCATTAAAGCACTTGCTTTGCAATCCACCTAGGCTCAAAAGTATAGACAACATTATTTTGGGAGGAGAAATAGTTGGAATAATATCGAAAAATGGATTTTATTAGTTTTGACAGAATGTTTGGGTTGAACTAAAGTGGGAGGAAAGGTTTTTGGGAAAAATTTCACCATAGGAAACATGGTGAAATTTTTGAAGGGATCAAAACCACAAAGAGCCCAAAACTAAAAGGGTTTTCATTTTAAAAGAAACCAAATCCAAGAAAAGGATTTTTGAGAGGGCAAACTTAGAAGATGGTTTTTAGGAAGGGTTTAAATTACCTTCTTTCAAACCAAGCAAGGTTCTTTCTGAGAACAAAAATCACAAAAATTTTGGAGTGTCACAGGCCTTGATGCTCTTGGCAGCAAACTCTGCATCGTCGCCGATTCACCTATCCACCAAACTCGCCCATCTGGCATGCCTTCCATAGCACCAACGAGGAACAACCTATGCCAATTTTGGAAGCATGACATGTGAGCATGAAACATATAGTTGACTGCTTGAAATAATGAAAAGTCAGTAATAGTTACCATCATGAACTGCTCCCTGCTCAAGGTAAGTTGTTGTTGGAAATATGCCCTAGAGGCAATAATAAAATGGTTATTATTATATTTCCTTGTTCATGACAATTGCCTATTGTTCATGCTATAACTGTGTTAACTGGAAACCGTAATACATGTGTGAATGCATAGACCACAACATGTCCCTAGTGAGCCTCTAATTGACTAGCTCGTTGATTAATAGATGGTTATGGTTTCCTGACCATGGACATTGGATGTCATTGATAACGGGATCACATCATTAGGATAATGATGTGATGGACAAGACCCAATCCTAAGCATAGCACAAGATCGTGTAGTTCGTTTGCTAAGAGCTTTTCTAATGTCAAGTATCATTTCCTTAGACCATGAGATTGTGCAACTCCTGGATACCGTAGGAGTGCTTTGGGTGTATCAAACGTCACAACGTAACTGGGTGGCTATAAAGGTGCACTACAGGTATCTCCGAAGTGTCTGTTGGGTTGGCACGAATCGAGACTGGGATTTGTCACTCCGTGTGACGGAGAGGTATCTCTGGGCCCACTCGGTAATGCATCATCATAATGAGCTCAATGTGACTAAGTAGTTAGTCACGGGATCATGCATTACGGAACAAGTAAAGTGACTTGCCGGTAACGAGATTGAACGAGGTATTGGGATACCGACGATCGAATCTCGGGCAAGTAACGTACCAATTGACAAAGGGAATCGTATACGGGATTGACTGAATCCTCGACATTGTGGTTCATCCGATGAGATCATCGTGGAACATGTGGGAGCCAACATGGGTATCCATATCCTGCTGTTGGTTATTGGCCGGACAGATGTCTCGGTCATGTCTGCATGGTTCCCGAACCCGTAGGGTCTACACACTTAAGGTTCGGTGACGCTAGAGTTGTTATGGGAAATAGTATGTGGTTACCGAAGGTTGTTCGGAGTCCCGGATGAGATCCCGACGTGACGAGGAGCTCCGGAATGGTTTGGAGGTGAAGATCGGTATATTGGACGAAGGGTATTGGAGTCCGGAATTGTTCCGGGGGTACTAGGTGATGACCAGCGTGTCCGAAAGGGGTTTCGGAGGACCCGACAAGCGTTGGGGGGCCTTACGGGCCAAGGGTAGGGGGCACATCAGCCCACTAAGGGGATGAGCGCCACTCCCACCCCATCTCACGTAACCTGGAGAGGTAGGGGCGCCACCCCTAGGGCAACCGCCCCTCCTGGCTTGGGGGGCAAGTTTCCTAGGGGGTGGGGGCGCCCAAACCCATCTAGGGTTTCTCCTGGCCGCCGCCCCCTCCTCTAGATCCATCTAGAGGGGCCGGCCCCCTCTCCCCTTCACCCTATACATAGTGAGGGGTGGGAGGGCAGCCACACCTCTTCCCTGGCGCAGCCCCTCCCTCCTCCAACATCTCCTCCTCCTCCGTAGTGCTTGGCGAAGCCCTGCCAGAGAACCACAAGCTCCATCGCCACCATGCTGTCGTGCTGCTGGAGGTTTCCCTCAACTTCTCCTCTCCCCTTGCTGGATAAGGGAGGAGGAGACGTCCCCGGGCTGTACATGTGTTGAACGCGGAGGCGCCGTCCGTTCGGCGCTTAGATCGGAATCGACCGCGATCTGAATCGCTGCGTGTACGACTCCACCAACCGCGTTCTTGTAACGCTTCCGCATCGCGATCTTCAAGGGTATGAAGATCAAATCATCCTCTCCCTTTCTTGTTGCTAGAATCTCCATAGATTGATCTTGGTGATGCGTAGAAAATTTTGAATTATTGTTACGTTCCCCACCAGTGGTATCATGAGCTAGGTCTATTGCGTAGATTCTATGCACGAGTAGAACACACGTTGTTGTGGGCGTCGATTTTGTCAATTTATTTGCCTTTACTAGTCTTATCTTGATTCGGCGGCATCGCGGGATGAAGCGGCCCGGACCGACCTTACACATACGCTTACGTGAGACAGGTTCCACCGACTGACATGCACTAGTTGCATAAGGTGGCTAGCGGGTGTCTGTTTCTCCCCCTTTATTCGGATCGGTAAATAGCGATTGGCATATCACGTTGTGGTTTTGGCGTAGGTAAGAAATATTCTTGCTAGAAACCTATAGCAGCCACGTAAAAACATGCAACAACAATTAGAGGACGTCTAACTTGTTCTTGCAGCATATGCCGTGTGATGTGATATGGCCAAAAGAATGTGATGAATGATATGTGATGTATGAGATTGATCATGTTCTTGTAATAGGAATCACGACTTGCACGTCGATGAGTATGACAACCGGCAGGAGCCATGGAGTTGTCTTAATTTTTTGTATGACCTGCGTGTCAATCAGAATGCCATGTAATTACTTTACTTTATTGCTAACCATTAGCCATAGTAGTAGAAGTAATAGTTGGTGAGACAACTTCATGAAGACACGATGATGGAGATAATGATGATGGAGATCATGGTGTCATGCCGGTGACGAAGGTGATCATGCCGCGCCTCGAAGATGGAGATCAAAAGCGCAAGATGATATTGGCCATATCATGTCACTCTATGATTTGCATGTGATGTTTGTCATGTTTACATCTTATTTTCTTAGAACGACGGTAGCATAAATAAGATGATCCCTCATAAAATTTCAAGAAAGTGTTCCCCCTAACTGTGCACCATTGCGAAGGTTCGTTGTTTCGAAGCACCACGTGATGATAGGGTGTGATAGATTCTAACGTTCGCATACAACGGGTGTAAGCCAGATTTACACATGCAAAACACTTAGGTTGACTTGACGAGCCTAGCATGTACAGACATGGCCTCGGAACACAAGAGACCGAAAGGTCGAACATGAGTCATATAGCAGATACGATCAACATGAAGATGTTCACCGATGATGACTAGCCCGTCTCACGTGATGATCGGACACGGCCTAGTTGACTCGGATCATGAATCACTTAGATGACTAGAGGGATGTCTATCTAAGTGGGAGTTCATTAAATAATCAGATGAACTTAATTATCATGAACATACTGAAAAGATCTTTGCAAATTATGTCGTAGCTTACGCTTTAGTTCTACTATTTAAGATATGTTCCTAGACAAAATTTAGTTGAAAGTTGACAGTAGCAATTATGCGGACTGGGTCCGTATTCTGAGGATTGTCCTCATTGCTGCACAGAAGGCTTATGTCCTTAATGCACCGCTCAGTGTGCTGAACCTCGAGCATCGTTTGTGGATGTTGCGAACATCTGACATACACGTTTTGATGACTACGTGATAGTTCAGTGTGTAATGTTAAACGGTTTAGAATTGAGGCAGCGAAGACATTTTGAAACGTCGCAGAACATATGAGATGTTCCAAGAGCTGAAATTGGGATTTCAGGCTCATGCCCACATCAAGAGGTGTAAGGCCTCTGACAAGTTTCTTAGCCTGCAAACTAAGGGAGAAAAGCTCAATCGTTGAGCATGTGCTTAGATTGTCTAAGTACTACAATCGCTTGAATCGAGTGGGAGTTAATATTCTAGATGAGATAGTGATGGTTTTCCAAAGTCACTGCCACCAGGCTACTAGAGCTTCGTGATGAACTATAACATATCAGGGATAGATATGATGATCCTTGAGCTATTCGCGATGTTTGACACCGCGAAAGTAGAAATCAAGTAGGAGCATCAATTGTTGATGGTTAGTAAAACCACTAGTTTCAAGAAGGGCAAGGGCTAGAAGGGATACTTCGACAAATCAGTTGCTGCTCTAGTGAAGAAACCCAAGGTTGAACCCAAATCTAAGACTAAGTGCTTCTGTAATGAGGGGAACGGTCACTGAAGCAGAACTACCCTAGATACTTGGTAGATGAGAAGGCTGGCAAGGTCGATAGAAGTATATAAATATACATTATATTAATGTGTACTTTACTAGTACTCCTAGTAGCACCAGGGTATTAGATACCGGTTCGGTTGCTAAGTGTTAGTAACTCGAAATAAAAAGGGCTACGGAATAAACGGAGACTAGCTAAAGGTGAGGTGACGATATGTGTTGGAAGTATTTCCAAGGTTGATGTTATCAAAAATCGCACACTCCCTCTACCATCGTGATTGGTGTTAAACCTAAATAATTGTTATTTGGTGTTTGCGTTGAGCATAGAAATGATTGGATTATGTTTATCGGAATACGGTTATTCATTAAGGAGAATAATGGTTACTCTATTTATTTGAATAATACCTTCAATGGTCGTGCACCTAAAATGAATGGTTTATTGAATCTCTATCGTAGTGATACACATATTCATGCCAAAAGATATAAGATAGTAATGATAGTACCACCTACTTGTGGCACTGCCATTTGAGTCATATTGGTATAAAACGCATGAAGAAGCTCCATGTTGATGGATCTTTAGACTCACTCGTTTTTGAAAAGTTTGAGACATGTGAACCATGTCTATTGGTGTATACGCATGAAGAAACTCCATGCAGATGGATCTTTGGACTCACTTCATTTTGAATCACTTGAGACATGCAAATCATACCACATGGGCAAGATGACTAAAAGGCCTCGTTTTCAGTGAGATGGAACAAGAAAGCAACTTGTTGGAAGTAATACATTTTGATGTGTGCAGACCAATGAGTGCTGAGGCACGCAGTGGATATCGTTATGTTCTTGCTTCACAGATGATTTGAGTAGATGCTAAGTATATTTACTTGATGAAACACAAGTCTGAATTATTTAAAGGTTTAAGTAATTTCAGAGTGAAGTTGAAGATCGTCGTGACAAGAGGATAAGATGTCTATGATATGATCATGGAGATGAATATCTGAGTTACGAGTTTGGCACACAATTAAGACATTATGGAAATTGTTTCACAACTAATACCGCCTGGAACACCATAGTGTGATGGTGTGTCCGAACGTCATAACTGCACCCCATTGGATATGGTGCATAACATGATGTCTCTTATCGAATTACCACTATCGTTTATGGGTTAGGCATTAGAGACAACCGCATTCACTTCAAATAGGGCACCACGTAATTCCGTTGAGATGACAGCGTATGAACTATGGTTTAGAGAAACCTAAGCTGTCATTTCTTAAAAGTTTGGGGCTGCGAAGCTTATGTGGAAAAGTTTTAGCCCGATAAGCTCAAACCCAAAGCGGATAAATGCATCTTCATAGGACACCCAAAACAGTTGGGTATACCTCCTATTTCAGATCTGGAAGCAAAAGTGATTGTTTCTAGAAACGGGTCCTTTCTCGAGGAAAAGTTTCTCTTGAAAGAATTTAGTGGGAGGATGGTGGAGACTTGATGAGGTTATTGAACCATCACTTCAACCAATCTGTAGCAGGGCACAGGAAGTTGTTCCTGTGGTGCCTGCACCAGTTGAAGTGGAAGCTAATGATACTGATCATGAAACTTCGGATCAAGTCACTACCAAACCTCGTAGGTCGACAAGGACGCGTACTACTTCGGAGTGGTATGGTAATCTTGTCTTGGAGGTCATGTTGCTAGACAACAATGAACCTACGAGCTGTGGAGAAGTGATGGTGGGACCGGATTCCGACAAATGGCTCGAGGCCATAAAATCCGAGAGAGGATCCATGTATAAAACAAAGTGTAGACTTTGGAAGAACTACTTGATGGTCGTAAGGCTGTTGGGTACAGATGGATTTTAAAAGGGAAGACGGACAATGATGGTAAGTGTCAACATTAAGGAAGCTCGACTTGTCGCTAAGATGTTTTCCGACAAGTTCATGGAGTTGACTACAATGAGACTTTCTCACTCGTAGCGATGCTAAGAGTCTGTTGAAATTATATTAGCAGTTCCTGCATTATTTATGAAATCTTGCAGATAGGATGTCAAAACATTGTTTCCTCAATGATTTTCTTGAGGAAAGGTTGTATGTGATACAACCAGAAGGTTTTGTCAATCCTAAAAGATGCTAACAAGTATGCAAAGCTCCAGCAATCCTTTAAGGACTGGAGTAAGAATCTCGGAGTTGGAATATACGCTTTGATGAGATGATCAAAGATTTTGGGTTTATACAAATTTTACGAGAAACTTGTATTTCCAAAGAAGTGAGTTGGAGCACTATAGCATTTCTGATGAGTATATGTTGTTGACATATTGTTGATCGAAAATGATGTAGAATTTCTGGAAAGCATATAGGGTTATTTGAAAGGTGTTTTTCAATGGGAAACCTGGATTGAGCTACTTGAACATCGGGCATCAAGATCTATAAGGATAGATCAAAAAATGCTTAATAGTACTTTCAAATGAATACATACCGTGACAAGATTTTGAAGGAGTTCAAAATAGATCAGCAAAGAATGAGTTCTTGGCTGTGTTATAAGGTGTGAGTATTGAGTAAGACTCAAGATTTGACCACGGCAGAAGAGAGAGAAAGGAGGAAGGTCGTCCCCTATGCTTTAGACGTAGGCTCCATAGTATGCCATGTTGTGTACCGCACCTGAAGTGTGCCTTGCCTTGAGTCAGTCAAGGGGTACAAGTGTGATCCAGGAATGGATCATAGGACCGCGGTCAAGGTTATCCTTAGTAACTAGTTGACGAAGGAATTTTCTCAATTATGGAGGTGGTAAAAGAGTTCGTCGTAAAGGGTTACGCCGATGCAAACTTTGACACTAATCTGGATGACTCTGAGTAGTAAACCGGATTCTTATAGTAGAGCTGTTATTTGGAATAGTTCCAAATGGCGCGTGGTAGCTGCATATAGGAGATGACATAGAGATTTGTAAAGCACACACGGATCTGAAAGATTCACACCCATTGACTAATAACCTCTGTCACAAGCGAGATATGATCAAACCCAATGGGTGTAGGATTCATTACAATCACCTCCTAGTGCCACCGGTCCCCTACATGTTTGAGAGAAGATTCTAACGGTAAATATGACATGATAGTGTTGAATGAACGAGAACTAGTTTGTCAGTAGTTAGGAAAATGTACTAACCGGACTATCAACGCCTAGTGCCACCCATTCCTCAAACGTGGGAATGTGTGGGGCTTCACCCGCAGGTGGTGGTGGGGGTCCAACTTGTGGTGGCTCCGTGCGGTTAGTCCAAGACGCCAACATAGCGTAGATGTTAGTTAAACAAGCTAACTAGAAGGTCAGAAAGAATGAAAGTGCAAATTTTAGCTTGGTTTTAAGAGGGCAAAACTAACCGCCATCACTTGACAGTTGTAATCATCATTTTCCTTCACTCATTGCAAGTACTCCCGCACCTCAATATGCCTATGCTCAAGAAAGGCCTGATATGCCTACAAAATTGAGGTTGTTTCTTAGTGGGCAGTGCTGAAAATAAACTAAGAAAGATATAGACAAAGATTATAAGGGGAAGTACTTACAGCACGCTGGCGAACTAAGGGAGGCTGTGAACGCCCCGTACTCTCTAACGGGCTCGGGTTGGTAACCCGAAGCCGTGTGTATGAGATCGATGGAGTGATCAAGCCATCGAAACACGGATACCGGCCATGGGACTTACCCTGGATGGACGCCACCGCCATGTCGTCGATGTGAACAGGAACATCCGGATGCAACTTCTGATAGTTCTGAGTGTAAGACTCTAGGTGCTGCTCGGTGTTGCCGTAGTACTGGCTCTCGACATCCTTGCGATCACTCGGCTCGCGGGCCAGCTTCTACGACTCCATGCCTGAGAGCGGCCTCTTCAACTTGTCCTCCTACAACGTCAAACAGAAGTTAGCCATACATAAGAACATGACGGTAAAGAAGAACAAAAATGCATCATGCATATAGATATACCTTCATGGCCTTGAAGCCCCAGTGGTTCCTGTTTCCTTGGCCGTGTGTCCCGTCTTTTCCACGGTTAGCCCGGGCCTTGAAGCTCTTGGCAGCAAACTCTGCATCATCGCCGATTCACCTATCCACCAAACTCGCCAATCTGTCATGCCTTCGATAGCACCAACGAGGAACAACCTACGCAAATTTTGGAAGCATGACATGTGAGCATGAAACATATAGTTGACTGCTTGAAATAATGAAAAGTCAGTAATAGTTACCATCATGAACTGCTCCCTGCTCAAGGTAAGTTGTTGTTGGAAATAAGCCCTAGTGGCAATAATAAAATGGTTATTATTATATTTCCTTGTTCATGACAATTGTCTATTGTTCATGCTATAATTGTGTTAACTGGAAACCGTAATACAGGTGTGAATGCATAGACCACAACATGCCCCTAGTGAGCCTCTAATTGACTAGCTCGTTGATCAATAGATGGTTATGGTTTCCTGACCATGGACATTGGATGTCATTGATAACGGGATCACATCATTAGGAGAATGATGTGATGGACAAGACCCAATCCTAAGCATAGCACAAGATCGTGTAGTTCGTTCGCTAAGAGCTTTTCTAATGTCAAGTATCATTTACTTAGACCATGAGATTGTGCAACTCCCGGTTACCGTAGGAGTGCTTTTGGTGTATCAAACATCACAACGTAATTGGGTGGCTATAAAGGTGCACTACAGGTATCTCCGAAAGTGTCTGTTGGGTTGGCACGAATCGAGACTGGGATTTGTCACTCCGTGTGACGGAGAGGTATCTCTGGGCCCACTCGGTAATGCATCATCATAATGAGCTCAATGTGACTATGTAGTTAGTCACGGGATCATGCATTACGGACGAGTAAAGTGACTTGCCGGTAATGAGATTGAACGAGGTATTGGGATACCGACGATCGAATCTCGGGCAAGTAACGTACCGATTGACAAAGGGAATCATATACGGGATTGACTGAATCCTCGACATTGTGGTTCATCCGATGAGATCATCGTGGAACATGTGGGAGCAAACATGGGTATCCAGATCCCGCAATTGGTTATTGGCCAGACAGATGTCTCGGTCATGTCTGCATGGTTCCCGAACCCGTAGGGTCTACACACTTAAGGTTCAGTGATGCTAGAGTTATTATGGGAAATAGTATGTGGTTACCGAAGGTTGTTCGGAGTCCCGGATGAGATACCGGACGTGACGAGGAGATCCGGAATGGTCCAGAGGTGAAGATCGGTATATTGGACGAAGGGTATTGGAGTCTAGAATTGTTCCGGGGGTACCAGGTGATGACCAGTGTGTCCGAAAGGGGTTTCGGAGGCCCCGGCAAGCGTTGGGGGGCCTTATGGGCCAAGGGGAGGGGCACATCAGCCCACTAAGGGGCTGAGCGCCCCTCCCACCCCATCTCACATAACCTGGAGAGGTGGGGGCGCCACCCCTAGGGCAACCGCCCCTCCCGGCTTGGGGGGCAAGTTTCCTAGGGGGTGGGGGCGCCCAAATCCATCTAGGGTTTCCCCTGGCTGCCGCCCCCTCCTCTATATCCATCTAGAGGGGCCGGCCCCCTCTCCCCTTCACCCTATATATAGTGAGGGGTGGGACGGCAGCCACACCTCTTCCCTGGCGCAGCCCCTCCCTCCTCCAACATCTCCTCCTCCTCCGTAGTGCTTGGCAAAGCCCTGCCGAAGAACCACGAGCTCCATAGCCACCATGCCGTCGTGCTGCTAGAATTTTCCCTCAACTTCTCCTCTCCCCTTGCTGGATCAAGGACGAAGAGACATCCTCGGGCTGTACTTGTGTTGAACGTGGAGGCGCCGTCCGTTCGGCGCTTAGATCGGAATCGACCGCGATCTGAATCGCTGCGTGTACGACTCCACCAACCGGGTTCTTGTAACGCTTCCGCATCGCGATCTTGAAGGGTATGAACATCAAATCATCCTATCCCTTTCTTGTTGCTAGAATCTCCATAGATTGATTTTGGTGATGCATAGAAAATTTTGAATTATTGCTACGTTCCTCGCCAGTTGTTGCCTCTGCGCTTTAGTTTTGGTCATCTTTTGTTGCAGGTAGATGTGGTAGTACTGCGAGACGGCAACCGAGCGCACCTCATGCTGCAACTGACGAGCTTTCTTCTTCGCAGCCGCAAGTAAGACCACGTTGGCTCTGGCCTTGTGCTCGTCAAGAACTCTATAGAGTTGCTGCAATCATGCATAAACCAGAAGCAAACAAGGCATGAGTTGAGTGATTCAATGATAAACTATGAACGAAATTGAAGACAAGTGATTCAGAAGAGAACTTACCCAAAATTTGGTGATCACGGCCTTAGCAGCCGTCCCGTACTCCATGTTGCTGCAAGCCTTGTAGTGGGCCCATCTCGTGGCCAAAACACGCAGCAGCGGGTCCCTGTCTTGCCACGGGCAGAATAGGCCATGCCAAAACTCCTTTAACAGGACAGTGATAAGGCCGTTCGGTTTATGGCCCTTTCCGCGAAGGATCCAGTTACTGCAAAATAATCAAAGGATTGCGATGTGTACAATAAGAAAATGTTGTCATGTGTCAAAAATATGATTGAGAGGCACTTACTCTGTCCCAGCAGGTTCAATGAGCCACTTGTGCGCCTCGATAGAATGTGGTGTAGGTACTCCGGCAGTACCACGAAGCCACCCCTGCGGAGCACCCGATGGTAAGTCACCCCACAACTCTGGGTCAACCTCCCCTCCACCACCCTCCTCGCCCTCCTCCTCACCCTTTGAGGGAGTCCTGGATAAGGGGGTATCCGGACCGCCGGACTATATACTTTGGCCGGACTGTTGGACTATGAAGATACAAGATTGAAGACTTCGTCCCGTGTCCGGATGGGACTCTCCTTGGCGTGGAAGGCACGCTTGGTGATTCGGATGTAGATCTCCTCCTCTGTAAACCGACTCTGTGTAACCCTAGCCCCCTCCAGTGTCTATATAAACCGGAGGGTTTTGTCCGTAGGATAGGACAACAATCGTACCATAGGCTAGCTTCTAGGGATTAGTCTCTTTGGTCTCGTGGTAGATCAACTCTTGTAATACTCATATCATCAAGATCAATCAAGCAGGAAGTAGGGTATTACCTCCATCGAGAGGGCCTGAACCTGGGTAAACATCGTGTCCCCAGCCTCCTGTTACCATTAGCCTTAGACGCATAGTTTAGGACCCCCTACCCGAGATCCGCCGGTTTTGACACCGACATTGGTGCTTTCATTGAGAGTTCCTCTGTGTCATTGCTACGAGGTTAGATGGCTTCTCCAACCTTCAACCACACTATCCTGGGCAAGACTTTTCTCCCCGGACAGATCTTCGTATTCGGCGGCTTCGCGCTGCAGGCCAATTCGCTTGGCCATCTGGAGCAGATCGATAGCTACGCCCCTGGCCATCAGGTCAGGTTCGGAAACCTAAACTAGACGGCCGACATCCGCGGAGACTTGATCTTCGACGGATTCGGGCCCGTGTCAGGAGCGCATGAACAATCACGACGTGCATGACTTAGGTCTGCAGTCGGACGGTATTCGGAACATCGCACCTGCTACAACTCTGTACTCCGTTCCAGAGCAGGTCGTGCCTTCCGAGGACGGGTGGATGGAACCCGCCCCGGAGGCCGCACACTCCTCGGCGTTGGAGCCGAACACAGACCCCTCTCCTAAAGGGATTTGTGTCTCCAGACTCCCGGACTCGTCTCCGGCCGTGTGTTCCGGACCGCGCGGATCCGTGCCCATTGAATCTAACTGGGCTCCAATCATGGAGTTCACCGCCGCGGATATCTTTCAGCACTCACCCTTCGGAGACATGCTGAATTCTTTGAAGTCTCTCTCTTTGTCGGGAGACTCCTGGCCGAACTATGTCCGGCTCGAGTGGGAAGCTGGCGACGAAGAAATTCATTACCCACCCACCACCCACTTAATAGCCACGATCGATGACTTGACCGACATGCTTGACTTCGACTCCGAAGACATCGACGGTATAGACGATGATACAAGAGAAGAACAGGAACCACCGCCCACAGGGCACTGGGCTGCCACCTCTTCATATGATATATAAATGGTGGATACTCCCAAAGAATCCAATGGCGATAAGGCAATGGAAGATAACCCCTCGGGGAAGAAAGCAAAACATGGGCGTCATCAGCGCCGCTCCAAGCCTCTCCACAACAATACCGGCACTGGAGAAGAAAATCCAGATGGTGCCGAAGAGGAATACGATCCTGATCAACCCACCTTCGAGCAAGCCGAACAGGAACACGGGCTGGCTAGCCCAGACGAACACGCGACGGAGGGATACTTCGAGGTCGATAACTATATGCCCCTTGAGGGAGTCCTGGATTAGGGGGTGTCCGGATGACCGGACTATGACCTTTGGCCGGACTCCCGGACTATGAAGATACAAGATTGAAGACTTCGTCCCATGTCCGGATAGGACTTTCCTTGGGGTGGAAGGCAGGCTTGGCGATACGATATGTAGATCTCCTCCCATTGTAACCGACTCTGTGTAACCCTAGCCCTCTCCCGTGTCTATATAAACCGGAGAGTTTTAGTCCGTAGGAAGAACAACAATCATACCATAGGCTAGCTTTTAGGGTTTAGCCTCTCTGAACTCGTGGTAGATCAACTCTTGTACTACCCATATCATCAATATTAATCAAGCAGGAGTAGGGTTTTACCTCCATCGAGAGGGCCCGAACCTGGGTAAAAACATCGTGTCCCTTGTCTCCTGTTACCATCCGCCTAGACGCACAGTTCGGGACCCCCTACCCGAGATCCGCCGGTTTTGACACCGACATTGGTGCTTTCATTGAGAGTTCCTCTGTGTCGTCACCTTTAGGCCCGATGGCTTCTTTGATCATTAACCACGATGCGGCCCAGGGTGAGACTTTTCTCCCCGGACAGATCTTCGTGTTCGGCGGCTTTGCACTGCGGGCCAATTCGCTTGGCCATCTGGAGCAGATCGAAAGCTACGCCCCTGCCCATCAGGTCAGATTTGGAAGTTTGAACTACACGGCTGACATCCGCGGGGACTTGATTTTCGACGGATTCGAGCCACAGCCGAGCGCGCTGCACTGTCACGATGGGCATGATCTAGCTCTGCCGCCGGACAGCGCCCAGAGCGCCGTTCGGGTGTCCGCTCCGACCCATAGCTCGGAGCCGACCGCGCCAATCGGGGACGGACGGTTGGATGCCGCCTCGGGGGCTGCAATCTCTACGGCGATCGAGCCGAATACCAACCTTGTCCTTTGTAAAGCTTGTGACTCCAAGGTGCCAGACTCCTTTCCGAACTCCGAATCTTCCACACCCCTTCCGATCGAACCCAATTGAGCACGGATCATGGAGTTCACCGCCGCGGACATCTTTCAGCACTCGCCCTTTGGCGACATCCTGAATTCATTAAAATCTCTCTCTTTATCAGGAGAGCCCTGGCCGTACTATGGTCAGCAAGGTTGGGATGCGGACGACGAAGAAATTCGAAACCCACCCACCACCCACTTCGTAGCCACTCTCGGTGATTTAACCGACATGCTCGACTTCGACTCCGAAAACATCGACGGTATGGATGCTGATGAAGGAGACGATCAAGAACCAGCGCCTATAGGGGACTGGAAAGCCACCTCATCATATGACATATACATGGTGGACACCCCAAAGGAAGGGAATGGCGATGGAACAACGGAGGATGACCCCTCCAAGAAACAGCCTAAACACCGACGTCGGCGGTGCCGCTCTAATTGCCGCCACAACAAAAATGGTGGTTCCGGCACCGGAGACAATAACACCCCAGACAGTGCCGAAGACAACCCCCGCCAGCCGGATTCTACGCAGGAGGAGGGTGAAGCCAGCCCTCATAAGAGAGCAGCAGATAGAGAGGTCGAGGACGACAATTATATGCCTCCCTCCGAATACGAGGCAAGCCTTGACGACGACGAATTTGTCGTGCCAGAGGATCCCATCAAACAAGAGCGTTTCAAATGCAGGCTTATGGCCACGGCAAGCAGCCTCAAGAAAAAATAGCAGCAACTTAGAGCTGACCAAGATTTTCTAGCCGATAGATGGACTGAAGTCCTGGCAGCCGAAGAGTACAAACTCGAGCGCCCCTCCAAGAGCTACCCAAAGCGCAGGCTGCTACCCCAACTAGAGGAGGAAGCAACTAAACCTACATCACCAGCGTATGATGCGGCCGAGCGGCCACCCCGTGGCCGCGACAGAGAGGCCTTTCAGCCCTCAACTCAAGCCGCACCCCGGCGCCGCTCAAAAAGTACCAAGGCACGGGAAACGCGCCAGACCTGCAAGACATATTAGAGGACAAGGCAAAGCAAACAAGATCGATCTACGGATCGCATGGGCGCCCCACGACACGTGATGATAACCGTCACACCGGATATGGCAAATACGGCCAGGCCGAACACAACAGACAATGCTCATTTGAGCTACGTCGTGATATAGCCTAGTACAGAGGCAGCGCACACCCACTATGCTTCACAGATGAAGTAATGGATCATCAAATCCCCGAGGGTTTTAAACACATTAACATCGAATCATACGATGGCACAACAGATCCTGCGGTGTGGATCGAGAATTATCTCCTTCATATCCACATGGCCCGCGGTGATGATCTACACACTATCAAATACCTCCCGCTCAAGCTTAAAGGACCAGCTCGACATTGGCTTAACAGCTTGCCAGCAGAGTCAATTGGTTGCTGGGAGGACCTAGAATACGCATTCCTTGACAACTTCCAGGGTACTTATGTGCGACCACCACACGCCAATGACCTAAGCCACATAATTCAGCAGCCAGAGGAATCGGCTAGACAATTCTGGATGCGGTTCCTAACCAAGAAAATCAAATAGTCAACTGTCCGGACGCAGAGGCCCTTGCAGCCTTCAAACATAACATCCGAGATGAATGGCTTGGCCGGCACCTAGGACAGGAAAAACCGAAATCCATGGCAGCCCTCACAACACTCATGACCCGCTATTGCGCGGGAGAAGACAGCTGGCTGGCTCGTAGTAATAACATGACCAAGAGCCCTGGTAATTCGGATACCAAGGACAACAATGGCAGGTCACGTCGTAACAAGCACAAGCGCCGCATTAACGGCGACAATACTGAGGATACGGCAGTCAATGCCGGATTCAGAGGCTCTAAACCCGGTCAGCGGAAGAAGCCATTCAAAAGAAATCCTCCGGGCCCATCCAGTTTAGACCGGATACCCGATCGCTCGTGCCAGATACACGGCACCCCCGAACAACCAGCCAATCACACCAACAGGGATTGTTGGGTGTTCAAGCAGGCAGGCAAGTTAAGTGCCGGAAATAGAGACAAGGGGCTGCATAGAGATCACGAGGAGGAGCCCTGGCCACCGAACAACAGAGGACAGAAGGGCTTCCCCCCACAAGTGCGAATGGTGAACATGATATACGCAACCCACATCCCCAAAAAGGAATGGAAGCGTGCGCTCAGGGACATATATGCGTTGGAGCCAGTTGCCCCAAAGTTCAACCCATGGTCCTCCTGCCCGATCACTTTTGATCGAAGGGACCACCCCACTAGCATTCGTGACAGCGGATTCGCCGCATTGGTTCTAGACCCAATCATTGACAGATTGCACCTCACTAGAGTCCTAATGGACGGCGGCAGCAGCCTGAACCTACTTTATCAGGATACAGTGCGAAAAATGGGTATAGATCCCTCAAGGATTAAACCCACAAAGACGAAATTTAAAGGCGTCATACCAGGTGTAGAAGCCAGCTGTACAGGCTAAGTTACACTTGAAGTGGTCTTCGGATCCCCGGATAATTTCCGAAGCGAGGAGTTAATCTTCGACATAGTCCCGTTCCGCAGTGGCTATCACACCCTGCTCAGACGAACCGCATTCGCAAAATTCAATGTGGTGCCGCACTATGCATATCTCAAGCTCAAGATGCCAGGCCCTCGCGGAGTCATTACGGTCAAGGAAAACACCAAACGCTCTCTCCAAACAAAGGAGCACACGGCGGCCCTGGCGGCGGAAGTACAAAGTAGCCTCTCAAGGCAATTCTCCAGTCCGGCTGTCAAACGTCCAGACAACATCAAGCGCGCCCGAAGTAACCTACAACAAGACCGTCCGGCACGTTCCGAGCAAGCATAGCAATGCGGCCCCAACCCCAGCCCCCGCGAGATTGCGACACCGGTACCACGCGTACATAATTACGCTCTGGAAATACCGTGGGCATAAGGGGAGGGGCACAACCACGGCACGCCCAGAATGCGGCTCAACCGCACTAGGGGCTCCCGATTTTGCCATTTCTTCTTTTTTTATATACTTTCAGGACTCCACTATTCGGAAGGCCTGTCCGGCACGAACACACGATGCAACAGCCAGGGAGACAACAAGCCACGTCAAATGTACATTTGCTCTGTAACGAGCTAAATACCTGTCTTACTTAAAGTCTCGCAGCTTGCCCCTGGAGGGGGACATGACAAATAATCCCATCTCTTGCGTATCACACTATTTGTATCGTCCTGCTCTCATAGCAGCCCTTTTAATAAACAATACATAGCTCTTGTCTATTATTGCATTCATTTTTTTTATATAAATATGTTCAGTTATGACATTATGCAACCGTACACTTTGGTACGGCCAATACACCAGGGGCTTAAGTACCCCATAATATGGTGTGAGAAGACCGAACACTCTCATGAGTGCGGCACCCCGAACTTATAGCACTATATGCATCGGCTCTGAATCATGTCTTGGGTCAATAGTTGGGTTTGCCCGGCTCCCATGTTTTGGTACCTTACGTTCCGCTATGTCGGCTAAGGTAGCGCTGAGAGAACTACTGCGATTGTGCCCCACTTGAGCTGGGTTAACACCTCAGTAGAGAAAGCTAAAACTGACCGTCATGATAGGGCGAGAGACCGGTCGCTGTTCGAGAGGTTTTCGAGTCCTTAAAGACTTATGCCGCTTAGAGCGAGGAGCTGGCTTTGTCCGCCCTAGGCGTGGATAGCGCCCCGAACTCGGTCTTCCGAATACTAGGGGCTTCGCCGAAATTTAAAATTATAGAATTCTATGGCTAAGTGAGATTGATAAAGCATTATAAGTCCGATGTTCTTGTTCGTTGTACTGAGCGCCTCCCTCGATGGACCCAAAAATGGGAACAAGAGCGCTCAGGTTTATCCCGAACACCCCAGCACTTGTGGCATGGGGGTAGAAGCCGACGACTTGCATTTCTCAGATTTAATAAATGGGCGCACATAAGGTAATATTTTAAATTCAAAAAGCGTTGCTTAGCGCATATGAACAAGTTTTCAGCGCATAGGATAAACACGAGCGAGTTTACTCAAAAATTACATCCCTGGTACATTCATCCGCCACACGACGACACCCTTCAGGACCCCCTCATAATACATCTCGGGCCTGCGATGCTCCTTCCCCTCCGATGGCCCCTCTGTCACCAGCTTCTCAGCATCCATCTTGCCCCAGTGCACTTTAGCACGGGCAAAAGCCCTACGGGCGCCTTCGATGCATACTGAGCGCTTGATGACTTCAAGCCGGAAACAGGCATCCACCAGCCGCCGCACCAGCCCAAAGTAGCTCAAAGGCATGACCTCCCCAGGCCACAGCTGGCCTATCAGGCCCTCCATGGCCTGTTCGGCTGCCTTATGAAGCTTGACCAGCTGCTTCAGCTGGTCGCTCAGGGGCACCGGGTGTCCGGCCTCAGCATATTGGGACCAGAACACCTTCTCCGTCGAGCTCCCTTCCTCAGCTCGGTAGAATGCGGCGGCGTCGGATACACTATGGGGCAGATCTACGGATGCTCCTGGAGAGCTCTAGATTCGGGTAAGTAACAGGTAATTTACTTTCACGTGCTTGCTTTGCATAAAGAATGCCTTACCTGCCGCAATCCTTTTCATCGCCTCAATTTCCTGGAGGGCCTTTTGGGCTTCAACCTTGGCAGATTTGGCGCTTTCAAGTGCCGAGGCAAGCTCGGACTCTTGAGTCTTCGAGTCAAGCTCTAAACTCTCATGTTTTTTCACAAGAGCATTGAGCTCTTGACGCACCTCCGCCACCTGCGCCTCTTGTTTCTCTCGCTCGGAGCGCTCCATGGCCGCATTGTCTTCGGCCTTGGAAAGCGCTTCCTTCAGGGTCGCCACCTTGGTTGTGGCCCCTATAACATTCACGTTGGTCCTATCATTATTTGCAACCAAGTATTTATATATACACTTACATAAGGTACTACATACCTTCTTTGTCCTCGAGCTGCTTCTTGGCACGGCCGAGCTCGTTCTCGGACTGCTCGAGGCCCCGCTTCAATGCATCGACCTCCGCGGTCAGCGCTGTAGAGGTCAGCAGTGCAGCCTGCATTCCCATATTGACATATTTATGTTAGACTCCTGCATATATCTTTTTAGATCCTCAGTCCGGCTTTTCTTTCCGAACGCCAAACTGAGCATTAGGGGCTACTGTCTATGCGGTAACATTTTTACATGTTTTAAATACATACCTCGAAACCAGTTAGAAGGCTGGTACAGGCTTCTGTAAGCCCCCTCTTGGCGGACTGAACCTTTTGGATCACCGCACGCATAACAGAGCGGTGCTCCTCTTTGATGGAGGCGCCGTTAAGCACCTCCAGCAAATTGTCCGGCACCTCCAGTTGGACGGAGGCCGCCGACGTCGTAGGCTTGCCCTTCTTACGAAGGGGACGCCTGCCGGACTACGGAACCACTGAAGGTTCCGGAGTGGTGTCCGGCCCAAGGCCGGACATAGATCCCTCTGGGGCTTCATCCCCTTTGGGCCTGGAGTCCGGGAGGTCGCCTTGCGGCGCCTCCAGGACCACCTCCTCCTGGTGTAGCCCCTTTTGGGACTCCACCTCGACATCGTTCATAGGGCAAGGGGAGGAGGCCGTCGGGAGTGAAGCGCTATTCACATCCGAAGAATCCAGGGAGCCGCTCGACGAATCGCCGAGTTGAGCCTTGGGCGGACTGCATGATTGAATTCGGCGTCAGAAGGTACTGTACAATAGAGGAACGCCATAAGTTATTCTGGTATCCGGATACTTACGATTTTGCCAGGGGCTTGGCCCTGGATGGCCATTCCTCTCCGCCGTCATTGGCGTCGGAGGCGTAGTCCGGAAGAAGGGTCTTCCCCTTCTTCGACCCTCCGGCCTCCCCAGTTGGGGCGGCCTTCCTTTTCTTTCCTCCCCCCGCTGGAGGGGGAGAGGCTTCTTCTTGCTCCTCCTCGTCTTCGGAGGCGGAGGGCGCTTCGGAGTCGTCGGGCGATGAATCCGACACCACCAAGCGCCGGGAACTCTTTCGAGTCCCCGTGGCCTTCTTCTTGGCCTTCTTCTCTGGCACCACGTGAGGTGCCTGAACCAGCAGCTTCGTCAAGCGTGCATCTGCTGGGCCTTCGGGCAAAGGGGCCAGACAGTCAAACAGTTCGGGCGTCCTCTTCCAGTCCTGTCAAAGGAGCAGGAGTTTCGATCCTGCATGGAGTCAAACTATGAAAATCAAGTTTCCTGTAAAGGACAAGAACAAGCTTACTTCGGTGGCTTGGCGCTTGGCGCAGAACCCGCAATCCTCGGTGACGGGAGGGGAGACCTCGGAGCTCTTGAATAGCACCTTCCAAGCGTCTTCGTGCTTGGTGTCGAAGAGCCTGGACAAAGTCCGGTGCGGGGCTGGGTCGAATTCCCACAAGTTGAAAGCCCGTCGTTGACACGGGAGGATCTGGCGGAAGAGCATGACCTGGACTACGTTGACAAGTTTAACCTTCTTGTTCACCAGGTCTTGGACGCAGGTTTGAAGTCCGGTCACCTCTTCCGGATTACCCCACAACAGGCTCGTCTCTTTCCAAGATGTGAGCTGTGTGGGGATGCCAAATTGGAATTCGGGGGCCGCTGCGCACTCAGGGTCACGCAGCTCGGTGATGTAGAACCACCCTGATTGCCACCCTTTGATGGTTTCCACGAAGGAGCCCTCGAGCCAAGTGACGTTGGGCATCTTGCCCACCATGGCGCCTCCACACTCCACTTGCTGGCCGCCCATGACCTTCGGCTTGACGCTGAAGATCTTTAGCCATAGGCCGAAGTGGGGCTTGATGCAGAGGAAGGCCTCGCACACGACGATGAACGCCGGGATATTGAGGATGAAGTTCGGGGCCAGATCATGGAAATCCAGGGCGTAGTAGAACATGAGCCCCCGGGCAAATGGGTGAAGTGGGAAGCCCAGTCCGCGGAGGAAATGGGTGAGGAACACCACCCTCTCATGGGGCCCAGGGGTGGAGATGAGTTGCCCCTCATCTGGAAGCCGGTGCGCGATGTCGTCAGACAAGTATCCGTCCTTCCTCAACTTTTTGATGTGCCCCTCCATGACGGTGGAGGCCATCCATCTGCCTCCCGCTCCGGACATGATTGGAGAAGGTTGAGGTGGGAAGTGCGGACTTGGGCGCTGGAGCTCGAGTGCACGGAAATGGATAAGCAAGGGAGGAAGAAGGCGTAGATTGAAAGGGGGGATTCTTATCCCCTTATATGGGCGGCCGAAACTGCGTGCCCCCACCAGCCTAGTAAAACTCGCCTATCTCCCAAGCACCGTGATTGATCGCGCGGTTAGGTTACCCACGCCCGTATTGATGAGAATCCCGGAATAAGGGGGCATGATCTCTGCTTTGACAAGACGTGCGAAGGAAACTGCCTCGCTGAATGCGCTAAGGTAGGACAGTAAAACGATTCGAATAAAGGCTTGGCTGTGGCATGACGTCACACTACGAAATATGTCAGCAGATTAGATTTGTGCAGATATTATTCTCTCTATGGTGGTATGTGGAACTTATTTTACAGAGCCGGACACTATCCTTGTGTTCAACATCTTCTATGAAATATTCGGAGGAGGAACCCGCCTTGTAATGCCGAAGAACCAATTTGCGCGCCGGACTCATCGTAATTGAAGCCTGGTTCAGGGGCTACTGAGGGAGTCCTGGATTAGGGGGTGTCCGTATGGCCGGACTATGACCTTTGGTCGGACTCCCGGACTATGAAGATATAAGATTGAAGGCTTCGTCCCGTGTCCGGATAGGACTTTCCTTGGCGTGGAAGGCAAGCTTGGCGATGCGATATGTAGATCTCCTCCCATTGTAACCGACTCTGTGTAACCCTAGCCCTCTCCGGTGTCTATATAAACCGGAGAGTTTTAGTCCGTAGGAAGAACAACAATCATACCATAGGATAGCTTTTAGGGTTTAGCCTCTTTGATCTCGTGGTAGATCAACTCTTGTACTACCCATATCATCAATATTAATCAAGCAGGAGTATGGTTTTACCTCCATCGAGAGGGCCCGAACCTGGGCAAAAACATCGTGTCCCTTGTCTCCTGTTACCATCCGCCTAGACGCACAGTTCGGGACCCCCTACCCGAGATCCGCTGGTTTTGACACCGACACCCCCCTCCGAAGTCGAGGTGAGCCTAGGTGACGACAAATTCGGCGTACCAGAGGATCCCATAGAGAAGGAGCGCTTCAAGCGCAGGCTTATAGACACTGCAAGAAGCCTGAAGAAGAAGCAGCAGCAGCTCCAAGATGACCAAGACCTTCTCGCAGACAGATGGACCGAAGTCCTAGCGGCCGAGGAATATGGACTCGAGCCCCCAAGAAGGGGATACCCAAAGCATAAACCGCTCGAATAAGAGGCCGAAGATCCTGAACTTCCAGCACAAGATGAGGCTGACTGTCCACCTTGTGGCCGGGATAAAACGGAATATCAGGCCGGACACCAGCCCGCACACCCACGCCGGTTCACCACGGCCCGGGGCAATACGCAGGACCTGCGGGACATCTTGGAAAACAACGTAGGACAACCAAGATTGATCTATGGATCAAGTGGGCACGCCACAGCTCATGATACCGATCGTCATGCCGGATACAATGCTGATAAATCCGGCCGGGCCAGACATTACCGACCAGATCCAATCGGAATACGCCGCGACATAGCCCGGCAAAGAGGCGCCGCAAACCCCCTCTACTTCACTAATGAAGTAATGGAACATGAATTCCCAGAAGGGTTTAAACCCGTCAACATCGAGTCATACGATGGCACAACAGACCCCATGGTGTGGATCGAGGATTTTCTTCTCCACACTCACATGGCCCGCGGTGATGACCTACATGCCATCAAGTATCTCCCACTCAAGCTTAAACGGCCAGCAAGACACTGGCTGAATAGCCTGCCAGCAAACTCCATTGGCAGCTGGGAAAATCTTGAGGACGCATTCCTCGATAACTTCCAGGGCACCTATGTGCGACCACCGGATGCTAATGACTTAAGTCACATTACCCAACAGCCCGGAGAGTCAGCCAAGAAATACTGAACTCGGTTTCTCACTAAAAAGAACCCAATTGTCGACTATCCGGACGCTGAGCCCTGGCGGCCTTTAAGCATAATATCCACGACGAGTGGCTTGCCCGACACCTCGGCCAAGAAAAACCGAAGACCATGGCGGCCCTCACGACACTAATGACCCGCTTTTGCGCGGGTGAGGATAGTTGGCTGGCTTGCAGCAACACCATGTGTGGAAACCCTGGTACTTCAGACATCCGTGACAGTAATGTAAAGACACGGAGCAACAGACACAAGCGTCGAAATAATGGCGACAATGCGGATGATACGGTAGTCAATGCCGGATTCAGCAACTCCAAATCCGGTCAGCGGAAGAAGCCGTTCAAAAGAAACAATTCGGGATCGTCCAGTCTGGATCGCATACTCCACCGCTCGTGCCAAATTCATGGCATGTAACACCCCAAAAATTTAACCGTGTTTTTGTGTATTAAAATTTACCAGGAGTTTAAAATTTTTATTTTTCTGGACTTTCTTTTGATCTCAGAAACCTCCCTTCTCTTTGATTTTTGTGGAGTTCTTACCTTAATTGTAAACTTTCCAAAAATATTATTGGACTTGTATACTCTCTCAATAAAACAATTCTCTTATCAGTGGATTTATTTGCATAATTGTTTTCCTGATCTTTATTCTTTTAAAATAATTTTTCAAAGGTCTTAGAGCCTCTTTTCCACTGCAACCATTTGATAAATGCATTTAATATTTTCACCAAAAACTCGGGGATGACATATGATGTCCCTAAATCACTTTTATGCAAAAAATCTTCCTTAGTCATTTGGAGATTTTGAGTTTTACCACAAGTTTTTAAATATGGTCCAGTTGCACTTTTGCACTACAACCTATTTAAATACTTCTTTAAAACTTCCACCAAAATTAGGGGAGGTCAGTAGGAGCATAATATCCATCTTTATGCAAAAACGCAGTTATGTTCTTTCAGAAATTTAAGTGAATCAACCTCATTTTCATTCTGGTCCCACTTAATGATTTGTACAGCAACCACATTTTATTTTGCTATGTTGCCCATGATTCTTCCTCTTGCTTTTAGTCCATGCTGTAAAACCCTTAAGTCCAGGAGCATGAACCCAATGGAATATTTTTAGTCCATGAAATGACAACCTTTAGTTCTGCCCAAAATTGGTTTTCTCAAATATTTGCACTAACAAGTTTCTATGTTTGACAAACCAACCTGGCCACCATCACCTACACCTAGAGAGACACTGATCTGGAGATTTTGGCCACTCCAAGAACTGCCTAGATGCCTCTAGCTTTTTGTCAAACACCTTGTGTGCATGGCCAGATTTGACATGAACTTTAGTTTGCAATATGAACTTGATCCACTGACCCAGCAACCTTGTCCACTAAGCCCCTAGCTACTCCTAACCTAGGTCTGCTAATTGCCAGCCTCACCCGAGCCTTGTGGCATGCGTTGGCATTTTGTCGAGAAGCTAGCGTGCATGCTCTGGGCGCGCCTAGAGCGCACGTTTTGCACGCGCGTGCACCGAGCCGCCGCGTCTCGCTGCCGCCCACCCCGCGCCCGTTCTGGCCCTTGACCAACCGTAGCCAGCGCGCCCCGTCTCCTCCTGCATTGCAG
Source organism: Triticum aestivum (assembly GCF_018294505.1). Taxonomy (NCBI): domain Eukaryota; kingdom Viridiplantae; phylum Streptophyta; class Magnoliopsida; order Poales; family Poaceae; genus Triticum; species Triticum aestivum. Next base: position 568,476,481 of record NC_057807.1, read on the forward strand.
AGCCACCCCGACCACCCCTGGCACCCCACAGCACCGCCGTCAGTTCGGCCACGGCGGCTAGCGGCCGGCCACAGTGGGCTCTGCCACAAACGGCGCCGCCCAAGCCATAGCCGCGTGCCAGCTGCCCTCTGGAGCAGTCCGGACTCATCCCCTCGCTCATCTGCTAGCACTCGTCACCGCCACGTCCTCCTGCAGCAACAGAGAGGCGGTACGCCGGCGTTCTTATCCACCGCCGCGGGGACCGACCTCGACCGCCTATATAAAGGAGCCCCGAGCTGGAAATCGAAGAGAACGAGGTCGTCTTCCCCATCTCCAGTTGGCTCGGCCGCCGCCATGTCCCGGTCCAATGCGTCGCAGTCAGAGCCTCTCCCGTCCATTCAACCCCACCACCCGACTCCCCTTCGTCTTGCGGAGCCGCCTAAACCCCCAGCTGCGACGGAGAGCCACCGTAGCCCAAACCCCCTTTTGCTCTCGAAGCCACTAGCCGCCGCGAAACTCGTCGCCAGCGAGTCCCTCCGTCCCCGCCTGCCTGGCGACCACTGGGAGGACCGCCAGGGACTGGTGGATCCATCCCCGCCCTCGGAGCCCCGCGAGGAGCCGCCAATCGCCGGCGACGATCGCCGGAGTTCTGCCCCCCCCCCAGTTCGGACAGAGGAAGAGGAGGGAAAGGCGACTGGTCAAACCTGACCAGTGGCCCCCTTGGACCCACTGTCAGCGACCCACACGCCGTCCACGCTAGATAAGTGAAGGCGTAAACACCAGAATACGCCTTCGACGTGGTTAGTTTCGAAACGTTTTTCTTTTCTGTTTTATTTTTTTTAAACAGAATTTGACCAAAACTTTGACTAGCTATAACTTTTTAAATATAACTCCAAATGAGTTGATTCTTTTTCCTACCTCTCTCAAACATTGCCTAGTTTATTTTCATATTTATGTGAAACAAAATTAGACAACTTTTTGTACCATTTTTTAAACTATGCGTTAATTCGAATATTCTCAAAAATAGGATTGTCGGAGAGAGAAAAAAACTTTCAAAGTTTTGGAATGCACCCTGCCTCCCCACAACTTGAAGGCAAGCATTTTGAACCCTGGCATAATATTGTGTGTTATTTGACACGATTATAACACCACCGTAATATGGAGAACTCGTTAATTTATGTGGTGATACGATCATTTGCATGGATGCATATTGGATATGTCCTTGCTGTTAGAAATGGTCATACTTGTGAAAACAATCATCCTCGAATGCTTTTCGTGCCTGCCGGAAGGAAGCCGGGAAAATCTCTGTCTTGGGTAGACCTGAGCTTGTCCCTAGTTCCTCGTTGAGACGAGTGTGTCCGGCATGGCATGATGGGGTATGATGAGTGGTGATTCTGTCTATTGGATGAAATATATTCGTTATGCTAATCATGTAGGGAATACTTAAACCTCCTGAGTTGACCATAGATCGAGTCTTGTTCCAGTAACACCCATACTTGTTTCGTACTACCACTTGTCCCTACAGCAGGTAGGTTACGGTTCAGTAAGTTGTCAACCCCTTTCTGGCACACACCATACAGAGGGGCCGGGATGAGGGTTCCACGGTCGTGGATTAAAGCCAGTCATCTGAACAGGGGGCATGGGTGTTTCTGTTGTAGCCGAGGGGGTAGCTCCCCCAGTTTGCGCGCGGTATAAATTTTGTGATCGCATGCTAATCAAGGTTGTAGCCTCCCCACTTAGAGTTTTGTTTAAACTAGTGTCGTGGGTGATTCCAGACACCAGTACGTCAGGCAAGTATGTGCAGTCAGGTGTGTTCTCAATCAAAAGACCGTAGACGGAATTAGTCCCGATGGACTAAAGGAATCCGTTACTCGTGGGTAAAGAGTACAGCCTGTGCAGAGATTATATCTATTTGAATAGCCATGTCCATGGTTAAGGACTACAGTCTGGGATGGGTCAAGTGTCGGTCTTAGTGTCGGTCTTAGTGTCGATCTTCAGAGGAGAAACTACTAAACCAGAACATGGATCATGACATGTGACTTATGATGATTATGATTATTATTATTATGGACTAACCCTTTATATTATTTGGAGTATTGAGTATCCCTGGGATGGTTCGACCTCCTGGATATTCACTGTGATTGTTTTCTTATAAGCCCTTTATGTGGTGTCGCTGAGACGCCCGACTGTGGCATGCTGTTATTTATTTACTTTATAAGCCCTTTATGTGGTGTCGCTCAGACGCCCGACTGTGGCATGCTGTTATTTATTTACTTTATAAGCCCTTTATGTGGTGTCGCTCAGACGCCCGGCTGAGGCACGCTCGTTATTTACTATCCTTTCGAGGCGTCGCTTCAGACACCCGATCGGTGCATTTTATTACTACTCTGTTATTACATATTCATGTTGCATATAAATAACCTGCTTGCATGCATCAGGGATTCCATTTTATGACTGATGTTGTGATCATGAAATATTTTAGAGCATCATTGGTTATATTATACCTGTGTTCTTAATGTTTGCGAGTACATTCAAAAGTACTCACTGGCTTGTCCCTGGCTATTGTCTTGGCCAGATTTCTTGCATGGAGAGGAGCGTTGCAATGACAACCTCGGAACCTAAGCAACGGTGATAGCAGACCCGCAAAGATAGGAGTTAACCTGGTCAGCTGTTCCTGTGGGAAATGGAGCCCCATAGACATTGGTGTACCACAAACCGCTTCCGCCATCAACCTGTAGCAACCTTATGTTGCACTCATAGGCCAGAATGGTCTTGTACTACATATTATGTATTTTTTTGCTTGGAGTTTCTGTATCAAGTTGGTGCCTCATTAGCTAACAGTAATCCTGGGGCTGGTGAGCACAAGGCCATTTTCTGGGAAATTAATACCCGGAAAACCAGTAGTGACAGACTTGGTATCAGAGCCAGGCTAACCATTGGCTAATGCTATGTTAGCCAGGTCGATAAACCTAGGTTAACCAACCCACCAGACCTTAGCCTAATCCCGGCCAAGCTTCTCGTGTAAGATAGCCACACAGTGACCTCGACACCTTTTTGGCAGTCGGTGCCCAACCTATCAGCCTAGCCTGTCGATCACGCGCTTGTGACCGACACCTAAATTGTCTCATTCGCAAGCGTGCGGAGGAAGACTCCATCCCCTTTTCCTATAAGAAGGACACGCTAGCCTCAACCCAGCACAGCACAACCTCTTTCCAAACCAAGCCATAATGCCTGGCCCCATCGTGTATAACGAGACCACAGCAAACAACCTTGGAGGTTTTGTGACCGTGCTCGCAAACCTCACCCGCCGTGCCTTTGCATTAGAAGAGCCCCTAGAATATGTTGTGTACCAAGGACCCATGAGCGGTGAAAGCCATCAATTCTGGGCCACTGTGCACATCTATGGTAGGGGCCTATCGCCTGAACGCCCCTACCGGTTCACCGGAAGGACAACTTCCTTTGAGCCACAAGCCATCCAACTAGCAGCTCGAGAGGCTATAGTTCAACTCCGGCACTTGTCACCCAGAGTTAACTGTCGCTCGTTCTACTACTACCCCAGCTGTGACGGGTATGGTAGGCCACCCTAGGTTGTCAACGGAGATCATGAAACGGATCCTACATTATTGCATCTGGTGCACTATGTAAGTGCACTAGAGGAGCTGTTAGATCAAATCACCCTTGATCTGATCGCAGCTCGTGGAGAGCTGGTTCGTCAAGCCCCGGCAAGAGGAGAAGATGAGCCCGAGGCCGACAACCCAGTCGTGCTGTTCGGACAACCGATCGAGTCCTTGAGGTCTACCCAGTCATCGACCAAAATACTTTGGTGTCCCCAGAAGTGCTTCAACGCCTTTTGGGAACACGCTCCAACGGGATTGTGACCAACAACCCCCACGATGGTCATCATCGCTACCCCGACCCCGCAGCCCCTCAACCCCATCCAGCTAATCCCGACGATGAAACCCGTGGAGGAGCCTCGACATCCACAAGGCATGCCCGCTTGGATATCAACGAGGTAGACTAAGTCACTCGAGTAGTACCGAGTCTTAGCATGCCCACACCCTGTAATTATGTAGTCTTGCATCGCCTTGAATAAACGCGTCCTGCTTGTGTGCCTCTGTTTTGGATAGTAGCCTTGCATAAATATGTTAGGTTGCGGTTGCATTTTTACCCCAGGCACAACTACCAAAAACCACCCCGATGACACCCACAGTAATGCGTCACTTTGGTGAGATATGTGTATCTGTAGCATTGATCCCGACCCTGTAGAGCAGAACCGACACACTACTTACTCTTCACCACGGTAAAAGACCCCACCCCGATGCTATATAAAAGGCCACCTCGTGACCTTGCCAAGCATCCATCATCTTGTGCACAACTCTCATAGCCATTTCTTTACCATGCCGAGCCCCAGCATTTATCTGAGGACTCCAGACGTAACCCCAGGTAGCTTCCTTAAAATTCTGTGGGACTTTACCTGTAGCACCATGAGTGCCATCCATCCACCCTAGTACGAGCTGCTCAAATTGAGGATCACCCCATCCACCTCGAAATATTGGGCAGTGGTGCACATCCCTCGCGCAAACCCAAACCAAGACCCAACGGAAGTCTCTTTCGTGGGGAAATCTATGCCAACCCCACATATGGCTATAGAAGCTGCTGCATACGAAGAACTTGCTCGCCTTCGATTCACGGTGCCCTATGCCAGCGATCGGGGGTATTATTACTTTACGTGTCGCGCAGCACCTGGAGAAGTAGCATCTTTTCCCGGTGGACGAATCAAGAGAGACCAAGTACTGGCCAAACTGGCCCAATATGTCATCGCTCAAGAGCGTTTGACCCAGCGAATAATGGGTTATCTCCAGAGCCTCGCTAATTTAAATCCTCATATCGCCATCGGCAGACTACTGAGGCCCGACCAGGAGAGACGCGTTCACCGACTCGTCAATCCGCTTCCTCCGATTGAAGAAGAGTGTGCCCCAATCCCAGAGACGTTCTCTCAGGACCCTGACCATTTACCGTTGTCTGTGTAGATGTCACTGCCATGTTATAGTTTCAGTGATATGTTGCAATTTATGCGTAGTATCCTAGATTTGTGCGGTGAATTAGATTATTGTGAGTGGTTCTTGCTGCTGTCAATTTTTACTAACGGTTTTCACTCTTGGTAAATCCTGAAGTGAGATGTTTCCCTGTGTTGTTGCGGCATGTGCCTCTTCACGACATAGATTTTTATTCACGCAGCACCATGACAGTAGACTCACGACCACAACCACTCGACCACACATACATTTTTGCACCTAACTCATCGCCTCACTAGCACCACAGAAGGGATTTGTGGGAAATTATTGGGTACAAGTTACCTCCAGCACTCTGACAACAGCTAGGACCCGACACAACACTTAATCCTCATGATCCCCGCCACCGCGGAGAACTAACACTTGAACAGCGGCATTGCAACGATCATCGTAGATCATCACGCACAGGAGCGTAGAGAGCCCCAGCAACACCGCCAACCCTCCACACACCAGGATCACATACCAGTCCGGCATCGCCTCCGCCATTGCAGCCTCGTCTCGAGCTCCTATAAACAGAAATGGAGGAGAAGGAAGGAGAAGAAGAAGCAAAGCCAGGTGTGAGGAAGAAGAAAGGAGCACCTCGGTCGTTTTATAGCTCGAGATCGGTGTACGGTGGGAGAAGTCCACCAGTGCCGCTCGTCGCCCGATCACCGGTGTTCGGAGGCGAATCCGCGAGCAGTGCGGTCAGTGCAGTGACCCGCGAGGTGAGTGCACGCTGCGCCAGCAGCTAGCACGCCGCGCACTACCGCGGTATGGCCTAGATGCCCTACACACTAGCCATCACCGGTGGAGAAAGCGCGGGAAAGCGTGCAAGAGAGAGGGAGAAGAGAGAGCCAGAGGAAGAAGAAGAGACCGACAGTGGGCCCTTGGTCCACCTGTCAGCCAGAGAGAGCACTGTGCTCTCAGGTACGACCAGCGTATTTTAGTAGTTTAGATTTTTAATCAAAATTTTACCGTGTCTAACAGTAGCTTTTACGGTAAAAAAATTCCACGCAACGCCAGTATGCCACATTGTAGTTTCACACCACTTATTGCCCACTCACTGTAGCCAGATTATAATTATATGAGTCCGATCGTTATTTTTGTGATATTATTTTTGAAAAGTAGGATTAATTCTTTTTCAATGACAGCCCTTAGCAAATCTCGAGGACGAGATTTTTCTTAAGGGGGGTAGTATTGTAACACCCCAAAAATTTAACCGTGTTTTTGTTTATTAAAATTTACCAGGAGTTTAAAATTTTTACTTTTCTAGACTTTCTTTTGATCTCAGAAACCTCCCTTCTCTTTGATTTTTGTGGAGTTCTTACCTTAAGTGTAAACTTTCCAAAAATGTTATTGGACTTGTATACTCTCTCTATAAAATAGTTCTCTTATCAATGGATTTATTTGCATAATTGTTTTCCTGAGCTTTATTCTTTTAAAATAATTTTTCAAAGGTCTTAGGGCCTCTTTTGCACTGCAACCATTTGATAAATGCATTTAATATTTTCACCAAAAACTTGGGGATGACATATGATGTCCCTAAATCACTTTCATGCAAAAATATTCCTTAGTCATTTGGAGATTTTGAGTTTTACCACAAGTTTTTAAATCTGGTCCAGTTGCACTTTTGCACTACAACCTATTTAAATACTACTTTAAAACTTCCACCAAAATTAGGGGAGGTCAGTAGGAGTATAATATCCATCTTTATGCAAAAACGCAGTTATGTTCTTTGAGAAATTTGAGTGAATCAACCTCATTTTCATTCTGGTCCCACTTAATGATTTGTACAGCAACCAGATTTGATTTTGCTCTGTTACCGATTATTCTTCCTCATGCTTTTAGTCCATGCTGCAAAACCCTTAAGTCCAGGAGCATGAACCTAATGGATTATTTTTAGTCCATGAATTGACAGCCTTTAGTTCTGCCCAAAATTGGTTTTCTCAAATATTTGCACTAAGAAGTTTCTATGTTTGACAAACCAACCTGGCCACCATCACCTACACCTAGAGAGACACTGATCTGGAGATTTTGGCCACTCCAAGAACTGCCTAGATGCCTCTAGCTTTTTGTCAAACACCTTGTGTGCATGGCCAGATTTGACATGAACTTTAGTTTGCAATATGAACTTGATCCACTGACCCAGCAACCTTGTCCACTAAGCTCCTAGCTACTCCTAACCTAGGTCTGCTAATTGCCAGCCTCACCCGAGCCTTGTGGCATGCATTGGCATTTCGTCGAGCAGCTAGCGTGCGTGATCTGGGCGCGCCCAGAGCGCACGTTTTGCACGCGCGTGCACCGAGCCGCCGCGTCTCGCTGCCGCCCACCCCGCGCTCATTCTGGCCCTTGACCAACCGTAGCCAGCGCGCCCCGTCTCCTCCTGCACCGCAGAGCCACACCGACCACCCCTGGCACCCCACAGCGTTGCCGTCAGGTCGGCCACGGCGGCTAGCGGCCGGCTACAGTGGGCTCTGCCACAGACGGCGCCGCCCGAGCCATAGCCGCGCGCCAGCTGCCCTCTGGAGCAGTCCGGACTCATCCCCTCGCTCGTCTGCAAGCACTCGTCGCCGCCACGTCCTCCTGCAGCAACAGAGAGGCGGTTCGCCGGTGTTCTTATCCACCGCCGTGGGAACCGACCTCGGCCGCCTATATAAAGGAGCCCCGAGCCTCTCCGAACCCTCAGGCAGCCTCAAGCTATCCCTCTAGAGCTACCATGGCTGGAAATCAAAGAGAAGGAGGTCGCCTTCCCCATCTCCGGTCAGCTCGGTCGCCGCCACGTCTCGGTCCATTGCATCGCAATCAGAGCCTCTCCCGTCCATTCAACCCCACCACCTGACTCCCCTTCGTCTTTCGGAGTCGCCTAAACCCCCAGCTGCGACGGAGAGCCACCGTAGCCCAAACCCCCTTTTGCTCCCGAAGCCACCGGCCGCCGCGAAACTCGTTGCCGGTAAGTCCCTTCTTCCCCGCCTGCCTGGCGACCACCGGGAGGACCGCCAGGGACTGGCGGATCCATCCCTGCCCTCGGACCCCCGTGAGGAGCCGCCAATCGCCGGCGACGATCGCCGGAGTTCCGCCCCCCCCCCATTCGGACGGAGGAAGAGGAGGGAAAGGCGACTAGTCAAACCTGACCAGTGGGCCCCATGGACCCACTGTCAGCGACCCACGCGCCGTCCACGCTGGATAAGTGAAGGCGTAAACACCAGAATACGCCTTCGACGTGGTTAGTTTCGAAACGTTTTTCTTTTCTGTTTTATTTTAACAAAAACAGAATTTGACCAAAACTTTGACTCGCTATAACTTTTTAAGTATAACTCCAAATGAGTTGATTCTTTTTCCTACCTCTATCAAATATTGCCTAGTTTATTTTCAGATTTATGTGAAAAAAAATCGGACAACTTTTTGTACCATTTTTTAAACTATGCGTTAATTCGAATATTTTCAAAAATAGGATTGTCGGAGAGAGAAGAAAACTTTCAAAGTTTTGGAATGCACCCTGCCTCCCCACAACTTGAAGGCAAGCATTCTGAACCCTGGCATAATATTGTGTGTGTTATTTGACACGATTATAACACCGCCGTAATACGGAGAACTCGTTATTTTATGTGGTGATACGATCATTTGCATGGATGCATATTGGAGATGTCCTTGCTGTTGGAAATGGTCATACTTGTGACAGCAATCATCCTCGAATGCTTTTTGTGCCTGCCAGAAGGAAGCCGGGAAAATCTCTGTCTTGGGTAGACCTGAGCTTGTCCCTAGTTCCTCGTTGAGACGAGTGTGCCCGGCATGGCATGATGGGGTATGATGAGTGGTGATTCTGTCTATTGGATGAAATATATTCATTGTGCTAATCATGCAGGGAATACTTAAACCTCCTGAGTCGACCATAGACCGAGTCTTGTTCAAGTAACCCCCATACTTGTTTCGTACTACCACTTGTCCCTACAGCAGGTAGGGTATGGTTCAGTAAGTTGTCAACCCCTTTCTGGCACACACCGTACAGAGGGGCCGGGATGAGGGTTCCACGGCCGTGGATTAAAGCCAGTCATCCGGTCAGGGGGCATGGGTGTTTCGGTTGTAGCCGAGGGGGTAGCTCCCCCAGTTTGCGTGCGGTATAAATTTTGTGATCCCATGCTAATCGAGGTTGTAGCCTCCCCACTTAGAGTTTTGCTTAAACTAGTGTCGTGGGTGATTCCAGAAACCGGTAAGTCAAGCTGGTGTGTGTAGTCAGGTGTGTTTTCAATCAAAAGACCATAGACGGAATTAGTCCCGGTGGACTAAAGGAATCCGTTACTCGTGGGTAAAGAGTACACCCTCTGCAGAGATTATATCTATTCGAGTAGTCGTGTCCATGGTTAAGGACTACAGTCTGGGATGGGTCAAGTGTCGGTCTTAGTGTCGGTCTTCGGAGGAGAAACTACTAAACCAGAACATGGATCATGACGTGTGACTTATGATGATTATGATTATTATTATTATGGACCAACCCTTTATATTATTTGGAGTATTGAGTATCCCTGGGACGGTTCTACCTCCTGGATATTCACTATGATTGTTTTCTTATAAGCCCTTTATATGGTGTCGCTGAGACGCCCGACTATGGCATGCTGTTATTTATTTAATTTATAAGCCCTTTATGTGGTGTCGCTCAGACGCCCGACTGTGGCATGTTGTTATTTATTTACTTTATAAGCCCTTTATGTGGTGTCGCTCAGACGCCCGACTGTGGCATGCTGTTATTTATTTACTTATAAGCCCTTTATGTGGTGTCGCTGAGACGCCCGACTGTTGCATGCTGTTATTTATTTACTTTATAAGCCCTTTATGCGGTGTCACTCAGACGCCTGACTGAGGCACGCTCGTTATTTACTATCCTTTCAAGGCGTCACTTCAGACACCCGATCGGTGCATTTTATTACTACTCTGTTATTACATATTCATGTTGCATATAAATAACCTTCTTGCATGCATCAAGGATTCCATTTTATGAGTGACGTTGTGATCATGAAATATTGTAGAGCATCGTTGGTTATAGTATACCTGTGTTCATAATGTTTATGAGTACATTCAAAAGTACTCACTGGCTTGTCCCTGGCTATTGTCTTGGCCAGATTTCTTGCATGGAGAGGAGCGTTGCGATGACAACCTCGAAACATAAGCAACGGTGATAATAGCCCCGCGAAGATAGGAGTTAACCTGGCCAGCTGTTCCTGTGGGAAATGGAGCCCCATAGACACTGGTGTACCACAAACCGCTTCCGCCATCAACCTCTAGCAACCTTATGTTGCACTCATAGGCCAGAATGGTCTTGTACTACATATTATGTATTTTTTTTGCTTAGAGTTTCTGTATCAAGTTGGTGCCTCACCAGCTAACAGTAATCCTGGGGCTGGTGAGCACAAGGCCATTTTCTGGGAAATTAATACCCGGAAAACTGGTCGTGGCATGGCACCCCCGATAAACCAGCTAATCACACTAACAGAGATTGCTGGGTGTTCAAACAGGCCGGCAAGATAAACACTGAGAACAAGGACAAGGGGCTGCATAGCATTGATGATGAGGAGCCCCGGCGTCCGAACACTGGAGGGCAGAAGAAATTCCCCCCCAGGTAAAATAGGTGAACATGATCTATGCCACTCACATCCCCAAACGGGAGCGAAAGCGTGCACTTAGGGACGTCTATGCGATGGAGCCTGTCGCCCCGAAATTCAACCCATGGTCATCCTGCCCGATCACCTTTGATCGTAGGGACCATCCCACCAGCATCCGTCATGGCGGCTCAGCCGCATTGGTCCTTGACCCAATCATCGACGGATTCCACTTCACGCGAGTCCTCATGGACGGTGGCAGCAGCCTGAACCTGCTTTATCAGGACACAGTGCGCAAAATGGGCATCGATCTGTCATGGATCAAACCCACCAAAACCACCTTCAAAGGTGTAATTCCAGGGGTAGAGGCCCACTGCATGGGCTTAATAACACTGGAAGTGGTCTTCGGATCTGCGGACAACTTCCGAAGCAAGGATTTAATCTTCGATATTGTCCCTTTCCGTAGTGGCTACCATGCACTACTTGGACGAACCGCGTTCGCTCGTTTCAATGCGGTACCGCACTATGCATACCTCAAGCTCAAGATGCCAGGACCTCGCGGGGTCATAACAGTCAATGGAAATACAGACCGCTCCCTTCGTACGGAAGAGCATACTGCGGCCCTCGCGGCAGAAGTACAAAGCAGCCTACTTTGACAAACAGCCAATCTGACAACGACATCCCCGAACACCGTCAAGCGAGTCTGGAGTACCCCGCAAGAGGACAGTCAGGCACGCCAGGAGCTCGATTAGCAATGCGGCCTCCACCCCAGCCCCATTCAAGCGGCGTTCGTACCACGCGTGCACAACTACACGCTCAAAATACCATGGGCATAGGTGGAGGCGAGATGACAATGCGGCCAGAGTGCGGTTCAGCCGCCAGGAGGCACGTATACCTGTTTCCCCCTTTTTTAGGACCCCACTTTCAGGCAGCCCCTTCAGAAGAGACTGGATAACCGGACTCATTATGGAGGGCGTACCAAGGAGGCAAGAGGCTTTTGCACACAAGGGAATACTCAGGTGGTCTTCTTCAATGATCGTTATACCTGTTCTTACATACCCGCACGTAGCCTGCCCTTGGATAGGATATGTCAAATAGTCCTATTTTTTTTTGCTTAATGCATCAATTGTACACCTACGTTTTGCCGTATTGTACAAATAAATTGGAAGTAGTACGTAGCGTCAGCTTCTTATTACTATCCTCATATTTTCTGTTGAATATTTATTCAATATTGCATCCGTACGTTCTGGTATGGTCAGTTTGCCAGGGGCTTCTTATCGAGCCCCATAAAATGGCAAGGAAAGTCCGAACACTTTCAACAGTGCGGCACCCCAAACTTATAGCATTATATGCATCAGCTCTGAATCATGTCTTGGGTCAATAGTTGGGTTAGCCCGGCTCCCTTGTTTTGGTACCTTACGTTCCGTTCTATCGGCTAAGGTAGCGCAGGGAGAACTACTGCGATTGTGTCCCGGTTCTTCCGGACGAGCACCTCAGTAGAGATAGCCAAAAACTGACCGTCATGATGCAGTGAGAGTTGGTCGCTGTTCGCGAGGTACTAAAATCCCTAAAGATTTTTTCCGCTTGAGGCGAGGAATCGGCATTTCCTGATTTAGGCGTGCATAACGCCCCAGTTCAGCCTTCCGAATACTAGGGGCTTCGCCAAAATTTAAAATTATAGACTTCTATGGCCAAGTGAGAGTTATAAAGCCGAATAGTTCGATTGCCTCATTCGCTGCGCTAAACACCTCCTTAAAGGACCAAAATTTTGGATAAAGAGTGTTTGGGTTTCCACGAACACCCCATTACTTGTTACAAGGGGGCGGAAGCCGACGATTGGCCTACTTTCAGATTTTGATAAACGGCCGCAGAGAAGGTAATATTTTAAATCAAAAACAAAGTGTTATATAGCACAAATAAACTCGTTCTCATATCACATGAACGACATGAGTACATTCACTCAAAAAATTTGTTCTTAGGACATTCATTCACCACAAGACGAGCACCTTTCATAACGCCATCATAATATTTCTCGAGGCAGCAATGCTCCTTGCCCTCCGGGGGTCCATCCTTCACGAGCTTCTCAGCATCCAGCTTGCCCCACTGCACCTTCGCGCGGGCAAAGGCCCGTCGGGCACCCTCAATACATACGGACAGCTTGATAACTTCTAGCCGTGGACAGGCATGCACCATCCGCTTCACCAGGCCAAAGTAGGTGCCGGGCAGGGGCTCGCCAGGCCACATACAAACTATGAGGTCCCTCATGGCCTGTTCGGCCGCATTGTGGAGTTCGAACAGCTGCTTCAGTTGGTCACTCAGAGGCATCGGGTGTTCGGCCCCAGTATATTGGGATCAGAACCACTTCTCCATAGAGATCCCCTCTTCAGCGCGGGAGAACTCCGCAGCATCCGAAATGCTGCGTGGCAGATATGTGAATGCCCCTGGAGAGCTCCGTATTTGTGTAAGTAAAAGAAATGAGTCCTCCACATGCTTGCTCTACATAAAGAATGCCTTACCCTCCGCTATCTTCTGGGCCGCTTGGATTTCCTGGAGGGCCTTTTTGGCTTCGGCCTTGGCGTCGGCCGCGCTCTGGAGGGCCTTTGCAAGCTCAGACGCTTGCGTCTTGTAGTCATGCTCCAGGGAGCCGAACTTCTTGCCGAGCTCCTGGATCTCCTGCTGTACCTCTCCCACTCGAGCATCTTGCTCCTCTCGCTCGGTGCGCTCCATATCTTCCTTGACTTCGGTCGCGGGTAGCGCTTCCTTTAGGGCCGCCACTTCGGTCGCGGTCCCTATCAAAAGCCATGATGCTTTTTATTAGCATCACCAACTTTTTATACTCTATACGACATATGGACGGGGTTTCTCTTACCTTTGTTCGCCTCGAGCTGCTTCTTCACAAGGCCGAGCTCTTCTTCGGCCTGCCCCAGTTCGCGCTTGAGTCCGGCAAACTCAGCCGTGCGCGCAGCGGCGGTCAGCAGCTGTGCCTTTTTGATTCATACAGACAAATACTATTAGCTTCCTGCGGTTTTCTAGTTGACCCTCTATCTGGCTTTTCTTCCCAAACACCAACAAGAGTATCAGGTGCTACTATCCATCGGGTGATATTTTCTCACACTTTCTTTACCTCAAAGCCTGTTAGTAGGTGGTGCAGGCTTCGGTCAATCCGCTCTTGGCGGACCGAACCTTCTCAATCACCGTACCCATAAGTGTACGGTGTTCATCCTCGATGGAAGCGCCTCGAAGCACTTCCAACAAATTATACGATGCCTCCGGCTAGGAGGAGGTCATCAGCATAGCCGGATGGCCCTCCTTCGTGAGGGACTGCTTATCGAAATCCAGAAACCGGCTGGGAGCCAGACTTGCTGTGGCACCCGTCATCATAATCCATGGGGTTCTCACCCCCCTTATGTCCGGTGCCCGAGATTTTGCGTTGGGGCGTCTCCGGAACCATCACCTCCTGCTCTGGCATCCTCCAGGACAACACCTTGGTGTCATCCACTGGTCTTGGGGAGGTTGCCGTCGGGAGCGAGTTCACCTCTGACTTGTTCAGAGACTCCTCCGAAGAGGACTCTCTGAGATCGGACCTGGCCGGACTGCATATACATGTTCGGCGTCATCACAAACCATGAGGTCAAAGTCGCACGGAAAATATTATGGAATGCGGATACTTACAACCTCGCCTGGGGTTTTCCCCTGGGCAGCCACTCCTCGTCACTAAAAGCGGCGGTAGTGGATTGGTCTGGAAGGGATGCCTTTCCCTTCTTCGGCGTCCCGGCCTCCCCCGACGGGGCGGCCTTCCTTTTCTTCTCCTCCCTAGCACGGGGAGGAGGAATTTCTTCATGTTCTCCCCCGTCTTCAGGGGGAGAATCTTCCTCGTCGGCTTCGGATGAAGACTCTATCACGGCCCTGTGTCGGAGACTTTTTCTGGTCCCCGCGGCCGCCTTTTTGGGCCCTTCGGCCCCCTCAGTTGAAGCGGCCTTCTTCTTCTTCTTCTTCCTCTCCTCCCCTTAGTGGGGGGAGTGCGCCTCGTCCTCTTCTGGCGAGGCGTCGGGTGTGGCCTCGTGCCGAAGACCCTTCTGGGTCCCCGTGGCCTTCTTTTCGGCCTTTTTCTCTGGCACCTTGTATGGCGCCGGAACCAGCATCTCCGCCAGGAGTGTGCTTACTGGGTCCCTAGGCAATAGAGCTGGACAGTCAATCCACTCCGCCGTCTCCACCCAGTCCTGTTTGGTCAGCATAGCAACCTAACAATCCCCCCCCACAAGTTTATTCGGAAGGAAGCATCTTGTAATAGCCATAGGACTTACCGGACTGGCGAGGCGCATTGTGTTGAGCCCCCCGTCCTCAGAAAGGGGAGGAGGGACTTCGCCGGTCTTGAACAAAACCTTATAGATTTCTTTGTGCATTGTGTCAAAGAGCTCTAGCAGCATCTGGTGTTCGGCCGGGTCGAACTCCCACAAATCAAACACCCGTCTTTGACACGGGAGGATCCGGCGAATAAGCATGACCTGGACCATGTTGACAAGCTTGATCTTCTTGTCCCTCATACTTCTGATGCAGGTCTCCAGTCTGTTCAGCTTCGTGGGTTCACCCCAGGGCAGGCCCTTCTTCTCCTAGGAAAGGAGCCACCCACCTAGTTGGCGTTGCGCGGCTTGGTGATGTAGAACCACCCTAATTGCTACCCCTTTATGGTCTCCACGAAGGAGCCACCGAGCCATGTAACATTGGGCATTCTGCCCAATGGCACCTCTGCACTCCGCCTGTTGGCCGCTCACGATCTTCGGCTTCACGCATAAGATCTTCAACCACAGGTCGAAGTGAGGCTTGATGCGAAGGAAGGCCTCGCACCTGACGATGAATGCCAAGATGTTGAGGACGAAATTCAGGGCCAGATCGTGAAAATCTAGCCCGTAGTAGTACATGAGCCCGCGGACGAAAGGGTGGAGTGGAATCCCTAGTCCACAGACGAAATGAGGGAGAAATACCACTCTCTCCCGATACTTCGACGTAGGGGTAATCTGTCCCTCTGTTGGAAGCCTGTGCGCGATATTAGCGGCCAGGTATCCGGCCTCACGAAGCTTGGTAATGTTCTCCTCTGTGACAGAGGACGCCATCCACTTGCCTCCCGGTCCGGACATGCTGCGGTCCTACGGAGAAGGTGAGAACTTGGGCGTTGGAGCTCGAGGGTGCGAGAACGGATGAGCAAAGGAGGAAGAAGGCGTGGGTGAAAAATGGGAGATCTCGGCCCCTTTATAAAGGCGTTGTGGAATGTGCGCCTCCCCACTTGCCTCTCGAAATCTCTTATCTTTCCAAGCGCCTCGATTAATGGCACTGGTTGGGTTACCCATACCCGTATTGATGGAGATCCCGCGATAAGGGGACACGATCTCTGCTTTGACAAGACGTGCCAAATAAACTGCCTCGCGATGTGTGTGGAAGCAGGTCGTAGAAAACAGTTTGAATAAAAGACGGACTGTGGCGTGATGTCACTTTTCGAAGAATTGTAAGAAGATTAGATTCGTGGATTATTATTATTCTCTCTACGGTGGTGTGTGGAATTTTATCTTGCAGAGCCGGACATGGTCCTTGTGTTCGGAATTTATCTTGGAGTATTCGGAGATGGAACCCGCCTCGCAATGCCGAAGACAATCTACGCGCCGGACTCATTGTCATTGAAGCCTGGTTCAGGGGCTACTGAGGGAGTGCTGGATAAGGGGGTATCCGGACCGCCGGACTATATACTTTGGCCGGACTGTTGGACTATGAAGATACAAGATTGAAGACTTCGTCCCATGTCCGGATGGGACTCTCCTTGGTGTGGAAGGCACGCTTGGCGATTCGAATGTAGATCTCCTCCTCTGTAAACCGACTCTGTGTAACCCTAGCCCCCTCCGGTGTCTATATAAACCGGAGGGTTTAGTTTGTAGGACAAGACAACAATCATACCATAGGCTAGCTTCTAGGGTTTAGCCTCTCTGGTCTCATGGTAAATCAACTCTTGTAATACTCATATCATCAAGATCAATCATGCAGGAAGTAGGGTATTACCTCCATCGAGAGGGCCCGAACCTGGGTAAGCATCGTGTCCCCAGCCTCCTGTTACCATTAGCCTTAGACGCACAGTTCGGGACCCCCTACCCAAGATCCACCGGTTTTGACACCAACACCCTCCTCCTCGGCCTCCTCCTCCTCGCCCTCCTCCTCCTCACCCTCCTCCTCCTCGCCATCAGGAACATGCTGCTCCTCCTTAGACTCAGAAGCTGCCTCAGCATAGGAGGGCATCAAAGAAGACCCTCCTATTTCGGACACGGCCCAGAGTTTTTTGCCCCAGCTGCCTCTCCCCCCACCTCCTCATCCTATAGGGGCTCTCCCCCACCCCCTCCTCCTCTAGGGTCTCCTCCCCCGACCCCTCCACCTCCCTATGAGGTGCCATCCTCGCGTAGTCGGGAGGGAACCTTGTGGGCCTGTCCACTCCGAGTAAGTCCTCCTTTGAGTTTACTGAGGAAACTGGCGCCGCTGGACTTGCCCATGATTAGCAAACCTGCATTGAGAAGAGAATAAACAATTAGTAAGCATATCAAAAAAACAAGCATACAGGAAAGACATTAATAACAGAAGAGCACATTAAGCATACAATTGTAATGATCATTAAAAGAACTTACATTTTCTAGAACCCATATGAATCATCACTATTGTAATCAATTTGTCGACCGGTCTCATCATCACTATCCCGCATATCTTCTTCGTTGTCTGATGGAGGTGGAGGCTCTTCCTCCTCGTCAGCGTCTTCATTTAACTTTTCAAGCATAATTATGTCTCTTTGATTCACAGCTGCCTCACCATCAATCCGTGCACCATCCTTGTTTGGGTCCAAGTCAACATAACCCAAGTCATCATCCTCCTTGTTTCAGACCACGTCATCATGTTCCTCTTGAAAGAACACTCCCTCATATGTCATGGGGTTTATGTTGTAGTAATCATCAACGTTTGGGTCTGGTAGCTTACCATGTGGCGACACCTTGAACACAACTTCCCAACCCTTTAGGTACTCTTTCTAGCATGGGTAAGGCAGATAATATACTTGTGTGGCCTGGGTAGCAGCGATAAAGAGATCAGCTCCGGCATAGATGGTTGGTGGTTTAACTTCAACTAAAGCAACAGAAGGCGTATGTCTCAGACCCTTTTTGGGGTCGAACCATCGGCATATGAACACAGTGAGACTTAGGTGTTCACGGCCACGTTTGAATGTAAGCTCGTATATTTTTCCTACCCTTCCGTAGTAATCTACTTTATTATTTCATTCGGTGAAGACTCCGGTATTTATGGTTTTGGGATCAGGCCGACTATTCTGGTGCTCCTCTGTATGGAAGCGATACCCATTCACATCATAATTTTGGCATGTCATGACGGTAGGGTCAAAGCCCATGGAAACCCATCTCAATTCTTCATCCATTGATTCGTTCGGATCATTTCCCTACAAGTTTAATTGAAATTATAGGGTGCATGAGTTTAATTGGAATTGTACGGTGAAATGGGTAATAGGGATGTGTGAAAAAAATACTTTCTCCATGAACCATGCAACGAAATTTTTCCTTCCATCAGCACCCTTTCGAAGAAGAGCAAGTGCCTCCGCTTCAATAGGAGGCAGCATTCCCGTCCACTCTTCATCAACGAATCGACTACAATAAGAAAAGCGGTATAAGAACTAGGCAAAGTGAACATAATGAATTGACTAAAAGAAAGGTGCAAAGGCATTACCTCATCCACTCATCCTCAACTTCCTTGATGTTGTGCAAGATATAGAACACATCCTCCCACTCATCTCGTGGCATGAGATAAGGTGTCGAGCATCCTACCCTGCCACCTTGCCCGATGAATAGAGGCAACTTGGGTTTATACTTGGGTTCTTCTGTATTGTATCGAGACTCCTTATTGTGCAACGTGGGAACATGGTCCGGATAGTAGGTTGTCCTGAGGTCTGCTACCTCCTCTAGGATAACTGCCTCAGCTATGGAAGCTTCAATCTTAGCTTTGTTTCCACATTTCTGTCTTAGATGCTTGTTCTGTCAGTCAGGCCGTACTGCCAACGATTCTGCACAGGGCCCCCCAACAATACCTCGTCCGCGAGGTGCAAAATGAGATGTGTCATCGGAGTAAAGAAGCCTGGCGGGAAGATCTTCTCTAGCTTGCATATCAACTCCGACGCCTTCTTATGCATTTCTTTTATGTTCTCAGGACATACTTCTTTAGCACAAAGCGTGCGGAAGAAATGGCTTAACTCCGCAAGCACACGCCAGACACGGTCGGGAACATAGCCCCGAACCATCTGTTGACACCGGATTTTGGCAAGGTACAAAAGGCAAGTAAGATGGCCTCGAGTAAAAGAGTTTTCAGCATGAAAAGTTTCAGGTCCCGAGTGGAATAACTTTGATGTTTAAGTCATTGACATCCGACCTCATCTTAGAGGCCGAAACTGTACTCCGAGTGGCAGAATGTAGTGCTCCGAGTGCTTTTCAGCCGATTACGCCTTCAAGACGACCTCGGATGAAGTAACACTCTAAAGGAATTGTCTTCGTCTCGTCGAGGCAATCAATTTTGATATATAAATCATTTCAATCCGAGTTCGTATGCAAAAGTTAGAGGCAATACACTGCAGACCGAACCTAAACGGAAATATGGCGCGAGGTACCAGACACCATGTCTGATGGGTTGCGCGAGCAATTCGGCCCCCAATAAGGCCTTGAATCGAAAAACCTTCAACACAAGAATGTTTCGTCTCGTCAAGCCGATCGATTTTCATATATAATTCTTCTCAATCCGAGGTCGTACGAGACCTGGGGAGACAAATCAAGATCAGCCTATGTTTTCGGTCAAGTGAAAAGCTTACCATGAGTGAAAACTTACCGGTCGAGTGAAAGCTTACCTTTCGAGTGAAAGCTAACCTGTCGAGTGAAAGTTTGACATCCAAGTGAAATATTATCTTCCGAGTGAAATATTCTAACAGCCGAGTGGAAAAGCCAAGTTGGAAGATCTGAGTGAAAGACTCTAATGTCCGAGTGGATGAGCTCGAATCCGAGTGAAACTGAACATGTGCCCAAAAGTTTATCAAGATGACCTCGGATGGAGGAGTGTTCAATACGGAAGTTGTGCGTATCGTCAACACGGTAAACTTTGGTTTTGGAGTGATCATCATCAGAGATAGTATATGGCCTACAAATTCAATACGAGACTCGGATAATCCAGTCTGCTACGAGACCGAGTCCGACTGGAAGGTAAAGATGACCTCGAAAAGTATTCAAGATGGCCATTTTTGAAAAAGTGATCAACATAAGAGTTGTTTGTATCGTCGAGGCGCACAAGTTTAATATTTGGGTCGTCTTGATCAGAGATCATATGCAACCTCGACGGCCCGCGCAAGAAGGAAGACAGAGTTTGGGCCAGATTCAGACTAAATCCGAGTTGGAATAGAACTAGCACTCTAGGACGTGAATTGATGTAATTTTTCTTGTAAGGAAAGCCTAGATGAATCCTTTACTTGTACAGGAAGTCCAGCCACCTCTTATATATGTTTGGGGTGACGGCCGTGTTGGGGAACGCAGTAATTTCAAAAAATTTCCTACGCACACGCAAGATCATGGTGATGATATAGCAACGAGAGGGGAGAGTGTTCGTCCACGTACCCTCGTAGACTGTAAGCGGAAGCGTTATGACAACGCGGTTGATGTAGTCGTACGTCTTCACGATCCGACCGATCCAAGCACCGAACGTACGGCACCTCCGAGTTCAGCACACGTTCAGCTCGATGACGATCCCCGGGCTCCGATCCAGCAAAGCTTCGGGGATGAGTTCCGTCAGCACGACGGCGTGGTGACGATAATGATGCTCTACCGGCGCGGGGCTTCGCCTAAACTCCGCGACGATATGACCGAGGTGGAATATGGTGGAGGGGGGCACCGCACACGGCTAAGGAACGATCCGTAGATCAACTTGTGTGTCTAGGGTGCCCCCCCCGCCCCCGTATATAAAGGAGCCAGGGGGGAGGAGGCGGCCGGCCAAGGAGGGCGCGCCAAGGGGGGAGTCCTACTCCCACCGGGAGTAGGACTCCCTTCTTTCCTAGTTGGAATAGGAGAAGGGGGGGAAGAGGAGGAAGAGGGGAAGGAAAGGGGGGGCGCCGCCCCCCTTCCCTTGTCCTATTCGGACTAGGAGGGGGAGGGGCGCGCGGCCCCCTCCTGGCTCCTTCTCTCTTCTCCCTCGTGGCCCATGTAGGCCCATTAACCCCCCGGGGGGTTCCGGTAACCTCCCGGTACTCCGGTAAAATGCCGATTTCACCCGGAACCATTCCGATGTCCAAACATAGGCTTCCAATATATCAATCTTTATGTCTCGACCATTCCGAGACTCCTCGTCATGTCCGTGATCACATCCGGGACTCCGAACAAACTTCGGTACATCAAAACTTGTAAACTCATAATAAAACTGTCATCGAAACGTTAAGCGTGCGGACCCTACGGGTTCGAGAACTATGTAGACATGACCTAAAACCATTCTCGGTCAATAACCAATAGCGGGACCTGGATGCCCATATTGGTTCCTACATATTCTACGAAGATCTTTATCGGTCAAACCGCATAACAACATACGTTGTTCCCTTTGTCATCGGTATGTTACTTGCCCGAGATTTGATCGTCGGTATCCAATACCTAGTTCAATCTCGTTACCGGCAAGTCTCTTTACTCGTTCTGTAATACGTCATCTCATAACTAACTTATTAGTTATAATGCTTGCAAGGCTTAAGTGATGAGTATTACCGAGAGGGCCCAGAGATACCTCTCCGACAATCGGAGTGACAAAACCTAATCTCGAAATACGCCAACTCAACATGTACCTTCGGAGACACCTGTAGTACTCCTTTATAATCACCCAGTTACGTTGTGACGTTTGGTAGTACCCAAAGTGTTCTTCCGGTAAACGGGAGTTGCATATTTCTCATAGTTGCAGGAACATGTATAAGTCATGAAGAAAGCAATAGCAGAATACTAAACGATCAAGTGCTAAGCTAACGGGATGGGTCATGTCAATCACATCATTCTTCTAATGATGTGATCCCATTAATCAAATGATAACACATGTCTATGGTTAGGAAACATAACCATCTTTGATTAATGAGCTAGTCAAGTAGAGGCATACTAGTGACTATATGTTTGTCTATGTATTCACACATGTATCATGTTTCCGGTTAATACAATTCTAGCATGAATAATAAACATTTATCATGATATGAGGAAATAAATAATAACTTTATTATTGCCTCTGGGGCATATTTCCTTCAGTCTCCCACTTGCACTAGAGTCAATAATCTAGATTACATAGTAATGATTCTAACACCCATGGAGTTTTGGTGTTGATCATGTTTTGCTCGTGAGAGAGGCTTAGTCAACGGGTCTGCAACATTCAGATCCGTATGTATTTTGCAAATCTCTATGTCTCCCACTTGGACTTGGTCCCGAATGGAATTGAAGCGTCTCTTGATGTGCTTGGTCCTCTTGTGAAATCTGGATTCCTTTGCCAAAGCAATTGCACCAGTATTCTCACAGAAGATCTTCATTGGTCCCGATGCACTAGGTATGACACCTAGATCGGTAATGAACTCCTTCATCCAGACTCCTTCATTTGCTGCTTCAGAAGCAGCTATGTACTCCGCTTCACATGTAGATCCAGCCACGACGCTTTGTTTAGAACTGCACCAACTTACAGCTCCACCGTTTAATATAAACACGTATCCGGTTTGCGATTTAGAATCGTCCGGATCAGTGTCAAAGCTTGCATCGACGTAACCTTTTACGACTAGCTCTTTGTCACCTCCATATACGAGAAACATATCCTTAGTCCTTTTCAGGTATTTCAGGATGTTCTTGACCGCTGTCCAGTGATCCACTCCTGGATTACTTTGGTACCTTCCTGCCAAGCTTATTGCTAAGCATACGTCAGGTCTGGTACACAGCATTGCATACATGATAGAGCCTATGGCTGAAGCATAGGGAACATCTTTCATTTTCTCTCTATCTTCTGCTGTGGTCGGGCATTGAGTTTGACTCAACTTCACACCTTGTAGCACAGGCAAGAAACCTTTCTTTGCCTGATCCATTTTGAACTTTTTCAAAATTTTGTCAAGGTATGTGCTTTGTGAAAGTCCTATTAAGCGTCTTGATCTATCTCTATAGATCTTGATGCCTAATATGTAAGCAGCTTCACCGAGGTCTTTCATTGAAAAACTTTTATTCAAGTATCCCTTTATGCTATCCAGAAATTCTATATCATTTCCAATTAATAATATGTCATCTACATATAAAATCAGAAATGCTACAGAGCTCCCACTCACTTTCTTGTAAATACAGGCTTCTCCAAAAGTCTGTATAAAACCATATGCTTTGATCACACTATCAAAACGTTTATTCCAACTCCGAGATGCTTGCACCAGCCCATAAATAGATCGCTGGAGTTTGCACACTTTGTTAGCACCTTTTGGATCAACAAAACCTTCTGGTTGCATCATATACAACTCTTCTTCCAGAAATCCATTCAAGAATGCAGTTTTGACATCCATTTGCCAAATTTCATAATCGTGAAATGCAGCAATAGCTAACATGATTCGGACAGACTTAAGCATCGCTACGGGTGAGAAAGTCTCATCGTAGTCAACCCCTTGAACTTGTCGAAAACCTTTCGCAACAAGTCGAGCTTTATAGACAGTTATATTACCATCAGCGTCAGTCTTCTTCTTAAAAATCCATTTATTCTCAATGGCTTGCCGATCATCGGGCAAGTCAACCAAAGTCCATACTTTGTTTTCGTACATGGATCCCATCTCAGATTTCATGGCCTCTAGCCATTTTGCGGAATCTGGGCTCATCATCGCTTCCTCATAGTTCGTAGGTTCATCATGGTCAAGTAACATGACTTCCAGAATAGGATTACCGTACCACTCTGGTGTGGATCTTATTCTGGTAGACCTGCGAGGTTCAGTAGAAACTTGATCTGAAGTTTCATGATCAATATCATTAGCTTCCTCACTAGTTGGTGTAGTTGTCACAGGAACTGGTTCTTGTGACGAACTACTTTCCAACAAGGGAGTAGATACAGTTATCTCATCAAGTTCTACTTTCCTCCCACTCACTTCTTTCGAGAGAAACTCCTTCTCTAGAAAGGATCCGAATTTAGCAACGAAAATCTTGCCCTCAGATCTGTGATAGAAGGTGTACCCAATAGTCTCCTTTGGGTATCCTATGAAGACACATTTCTCCGATTTGGGTTCGAGCTTATCTGGTTGAAGTTTCTTTACATAAGCATCGCAGCCCCAAACTTTAAGAAACGACAACTTTGGTTTCTTGCCAAACCACAGTTCATAAGGTGTCGTCTCAACGGATTTTGATGGTGCCCTATTTAACGTGAATGCGGCCGTCTCTAAAGCATAACCCCAAAACGATAGCGGTAAATCTGTAAGAGACATCATAGATCGCACCATATCTAGTAAAGTACGATTACGACGTTCGGACACACCATTTCGTTGTGGTGTTCCGGGTGGCGTGAGTTGCGAAACTATTCCGTATTGTTTCAAGTGTAGACCAAACTCGTAACTCAAATATTCTCCTCCACGATCAGATCGTAGAAACTTTATTTTCTTGTTACGATGATTTTCCACTTCACTCTGAAATTCTTTGAACTTTTCAAATGTTTCAGACTTGTGTTTCATTAAGTAGATATACCCATATCTGCTCAAATCATCTGTGAAGGTGAGAAAATAACGATACCCGCCGCGAGCCTCAACATTCATTGGACCACAAACATCAGTATGTATGATCTCCAACAAATCAGTTGCTCGCTCCATAGTTCCGGAGAACGGCGTTTTAGTCATCTTGCCCATGAGGCACGGTTCGCAAGTACCAAGTGATTCATAATCAAGTGATTCCAAAAGCCCATCAGTATGGAGTTTCTTCATGCGCTTTACACCGATATGACCTAAACGGCAGTGCCACAAATAAGTTGCACTATCGTTATCAACTCTGCATCTTTTGGTTTCAACACTATGAATATGTGTATCACTACTATCGAGATTTAATAAAAATAGACCACTCTTCAAGGGTGCATGACCATAAAAGATATTACTCATATAAATAGAACAACCATTATTCTCTGATTTAAATGAATAACCGTCTCGCATCAAACAAGATCCAGATATAATGTTCATGCTCAACGCTGGCACCAAATAACAATTATTTAGGTCTAAAACTAATCCCGATGGTAGATGTAGAGGTAGCGTGCCGACCGCGATCACATCGACTTTGGAACCATTTCCCACGCGCATCGTCACCTCGTCCTTAGCTAATCTTCGCTTAATTCGTAGTCCCTGTTTCGAGTTGCAAATATTAGCAACAGAACCAGTATCAAATACCCAGGTGCTACTGCGAGCATTAGTAAGGTACACATCAATAACATGTATATCACATATACCTTTGTTCACTTTGCCATCCTTCTTATCCGCCAAATACTTGGGGCAATTCCGCTTCCAGTGTCCAGTCTGCTTGCAGTAGAAGCACTCAGTTTCAGGCTTAGGTCCAGACTTGGGTTTCTTCTCTTGAGCAGCAACTTGCTTGCCGTTCTTTTTGAAGTTCCCCTTCTTCTTCCCTTTGCCCTTTTTCTTGAAACTGGTGGTCTTGTTAACCATCAACACTTGATGCTCCTTTTTGATTTCTACCTCCGCAGCTTTTAGCATTGCGAAGAGCTCGGGAATAGTTTTGTTCATCCCTTGCATATTATAGTTCATCACGAAGCTCTTGTAGCTTGGTGGTAGTGATTGGAGAATTCTGTCAATGACACTATCATCAGGAAGATTAACTCCCAGTTGAATCAAGTGATTATTATACCCAGACATTTTGAGTATGTGTTCACTGACAGAACTATTCTCCTCCATCTTGCAGCTGTAGAACTTATTGGAGACTTCATATCTCTCAATCCGGGCATTTGCTTGAAATATTAACTTCAACTCCTGGAACATCTCATATGCTCCATGACGTTCAAAACGTCGTTGAAGACCCGGTTCTAAGCCGTAAAGCATGGCACACTGAACTATAGAGTAGTCATCAGCTTTGCTCTGCCAGACGTTCTTAACGTCGTCAGTTGCATCAGCAGCAGGCCTGGCACCCAGCGGTGCTTCCAGGACGTAACTTTTCTGTGCAGCAATGAGGATAATCCTCAGGTTACGGACCCAGTCCGTGTAATTGCTACCATCATCTTTCAACTTTGCTTTCTCAAGGAACGCATTAAAATTCAACGGAACAACAGCACGAGCCATCTATCTACAAACAAACATAGACAAGCAAAATACTATCAGGTACTAAGTTCATGATAAATTTAAGTTCAATTAATCATATTACTTAAGAACTCCCACTTAGACAGACATCTCTCTAGTCATCTAAGTGATCACGTGATCCAAATCAACTAAACCATGTCCGATCATCACGTGAGATGGAGTAGTTTCAATGGTGAACATCACTATGTTGATCATATCTACTATATGATTCACGTTCGACCTTTCGGTCTCCGTGTTCCGAGGCCATATCTGTATATGCTAGGCTCGTCAAGTATGACCTGAGTATTCCGCGTGTGCAACTGTTTTGCACCCGTTGTATTTGAACGTAGAGCCTATCACACCCGATCATCACGTGGTGTCTCAGCACGAAGAACTTTCGCAACGGTGCATACTCAGGGAGAACACTTCTTGATTATTAAGTGAGAGATCATCTTAAAATGCTACCGTCAATCAAAGCAAGATAAGATGCATAAAGGATAAACATCACATGCAATCAATATAAGTGATATGATATGGCCATCATCATCTTGTGCTTGTGATCTCCATCTTCGAAGCACCGTCATGATCACCATCGTCACCGGCGCGACACCTTGATCTCCATCGTAGCATCGTTGTCGTTATGCCATCTATTGCTTCTACGACTATCGCTACCGCTTAGTGATAAAGTAAAGCAATTACAGGGCGTTTGCATTTCATACAATAAAGCGACAACCATATGGCTCCTGCCAGTTGCCGATAACTTCGGTTACAAAACATGATCATCTCATACAATAAAATATAGCATCACGTCTTGACCATATCACATCACAACATGCCCTGCAAAAACAAGTTAGACGTCCTCTACTTTGTTGTTGCAAATTTTACGTGGCTGCTACGGGCTTAGCAAGAACCGTTCTTACCTACGCATCAAAACCACAACGATAGTTTGTCAAGTTGGTGCTGTTTTAACCTTCGCAAGGACCGGGCGTAGCCACACTCGGTTCAACTAAAGTGAGAGAGACAGACACCCGCCGGTCACCTTTAAGCAACGAGTGCTCGTAGCGGTGAAACCAGTCTCGCGTAAGCGTACGCGTAATGTCGGTCCGGGCCGCTTCATCTCACAATGCCGCCGAACCAAAGTATGACATGCTGGTAAGCAGTATGACTTATATCGCCCACAACTCACTTGTGTTCTACTCGTGCATATAACATCAACGCATAAAACCAGGCTCGGATGCCACTGTTGGGGAACGCAGTAATTTCAAAAAATTTCCTACGCACACGCAAGATCATGGTGATGATATAGCAACGAGAGGGGAGAGTGTTCGTCCACGTACCCTCGTAGACCGTAAGCGGAAGCGTTATGACAACGCGGTTGATGTAGTCGTACGTCTTCACGATCCGACCGATCCAAGCACCGAACGTACGGCACCTCCGAGTTCAGCACACGTTCAGCTCGATGACGATCCCCGGGCTCCGATCCAGCAAAGCTTCGGGGATGAGTTCCGTCAGCACGACGGCGTGGTGACGATGATGATGCTCTACCGGCGCAGGGCTTCGCCTAAACTCCGCGACGATATGACCGAGGTGGAATATGGTGGAGAGGGGCACCGCACACGGCTAAGGAACGATCCGTAGATCAACTTGTGTGTCTAGGGTGCCCCCCCGCCCCCGTATATAAAGGAGCCAGGGGGAGGAGGCGGCCGGCCAAGGAGGGCGCGCCAAGGGGGGAGTCCTACTCCCACCGGGAGTAGGACTCCCTTCTTTCCTAGTTGGAATAGGAGAAGGGGGGGAAGAGGAGGAAGAGGGGAAGGAAAGGGGGGGCGCCGCCCCCCTTCCCTTGTCCTATTCGGACTAGGAGGGGGAGGGGCGCGCGGCCCCCTCCTGGCTCCTTCTCTCTTCTCCCTCGTGGCCCATGTAGGCCCATTAACCCCCCGGGGGGTTCCGGTAACCTCCCGGTACTCCGGTAAAATGCCGATTTCACCCGGAACCATTCCGATGTCCAAACATAGGCTTCCAATATATCAATCTTTATGTCTCGACCATTCCGAGACTCCTCGTCATGTCCGTGATCACATCCGGGACTCCGAACAAACTTCGGTACATCAAAACTTGTAAACTCATAATAAAACTGTCATCGAAACGTTAAGCGTGCGGACCCTACGGGTTCGAGAACTATGTAGACATGACCTAAAACCATTCTCGGTCAATAACCAATAGCGGGACCTGGATGCCCATATTGGTTCCTACATATTCTACGAAGATCTTTATCGGTCAAACCGCATAACAACATACGTTGTTCCCTTTGTCATCGGTATGTTACTTGCCCGAGATTTGATCGTCGGTATCCAATACCTAGTTCAATCTCGTTTCCGGCAAGTCTCTTTACTCGTTCTGTAATATGTCATCTCATAACTAACTTATTAGTTATAATGCTTGCAAGGCTTAAGTGATGAGTATTACCGAGAGGGCCCAGAGATACCTCTCCGACAATCGGAGTGACAAAACCTAATCTCGAAATACGCCAACTCAACATGTACCTTCGGAGACACCTGTAGTACTCCTTTATAATCACCCAGTTACGTTGTGACGTTTGGTAGTACCCAAAGTGTTCTTCCGGTAAACGGGAGTTGCATATTTCTCATAGTTGCAGGAACATGTATAAGTCATGAAGAAAGCAATAGCAAAATACTAAACGATCAAGTGCTAAGCTAAAGGGATGGGTCATGTCAATCACATCATTCTTCTAATGATGTGATCACATTAATCAAATGACAACACATGTCTATGGTTAGGAAACATAACCATCTTTGATTAATGAGCTAGTCAAGTAGAGGCATACTAGTGACTATATGTTTGTCTATGTATTCACACATGTATCATGTTTCTAGTTAATACAATTCTAGCATGAATAATAAACATCTATCATGATGTGAGGAAATAAATAATAACTTTATTATTGCCTCTAGGGCATATTTCCTTCAGGCCGATTGAACAACACAAATCGAACCAATCAATCTATTACACTTTTGTGTTCATCTATCTTTATCCCCTACCTTTCTATCTTTCTTTCTCGTTCTTCGCTGTTCTTCGTGTTTGAGAGCTGCGAATCTCGAGGCTCTAGGGGCGAGTGAATCGACCTAGGGCAGCCCATAGCCGTCGCACACCCTGACGGGGTCCCTCCTGGGGGTGTGGGGTTCCGGGTCTGCAAAAGCGCCCGTCGACTGTCTTGCGTATCACGCTGTCGGTCGGGTCTCCTTTGACGTGAGCTGTGGTGCATCACCCCCGGCGTCAAGGGTACACGTGACGTGTTCGTTTGTCAACACACTCTTTGGCGACTCCGCTGGGGACGAAGCTTTGAACAGTCTCCAGCCTGTTTTTGCTACGAGAAGAGCGTCATCAAGCGACTGCAATCTACAACGGTAACATGTATCATCAATCTCCTTATGTAGATGCAAATAGCCATCATGTTGATGTTGCTAGATCTTTCAATGGACATGTCATGTCGGCTAGCTCTAACGATCAAAGGCCGCCTAGTTATTCCATTGGAGAAACTTGGAATTTACAGAATCGCGACATGCAACCTATGAATCTGAACTTTCGTGCATCGACAATATCTTTCAATATGCCGGTGAACAAAAAGATTTGTTCGAGTAATCAATATATGACACCTCAATTACAGGAGGGTGTCTCACTATTTTATCCATCGGCAGCCGACTCGCAATATGCGGGTTCATCCCCAAACATCCCGATGGATGGGGGAATCGGCCATGCTTCCATTAGCTATTTGGCCGGTTATCCTCAAACATCATATACTACACCTCGTGAGATTACTTGTTCAGTGGCATATGAAACTAAAAATATTCATGACTCGGATCACCTTTGTGGTTATGGCCGAGTGAATGGAGATTCTGCAGGAGCATATGTGCCTAATATTGTAGGAGATGAGGTGGCTCTAGCTGCATTAAAAAGTTTAGCCCAAAATAAGAAGATTAGTGCTATTTGCCTTGAGCAGCACGAAAAGGGATTGGTTCCTGATTATGAGGCAGTAAGAGCTAGGGTTTTGAAAGAAGATGAAGTGTTGCCGATTGAGAGAAAATATTCAACAACCGTGCAGAAGTCTTCACCTATCATTGCAGCATGTTTACACCCCCTATACAATCGAAAATTTTCGGCAACATCACTTCATTGCCAAAAGATCCTAAAAGTGTTGGGGGGGCAAGCCGATCCAAGCAGGGCTGAGTTTGAAGAAAAATATGTGGCCCAAGTGGACAAGATAAAGCTAGAGCTCATAGGGAATTGCGTTAATGAATTTACTACACCTACCCTTGAAGAATTACCAGCAGAATATCGACAGGATTATGAAGCACTCAAGAAGAAGCGTGGAGAGGAAGATTTGTGAGAATACGTCAAGTGCCTTCCTCCATGCAGTAACCATGTTGGCCCTTCTACACTGTTGAGGCAAGATAAAAAAGAAGCTTTGCAAGCAAATCAACAAAAAAGGATTCACTCAGCTAATACAGTGTATTCAGTTGAAACCGGATTGAGCACAGAGACGTTTAAGGCCGAGTGTGTTGCATCGTGCCAGCCGAGTACATCATGCCAGCCGAGTGCATCGTTCCAGACGAGTGTATTGCCGGCTAAAGCCGAGTGCATCAAGACAGTTATTACCGAGTGTATCAAAATAGAAGATGCAAGCTTCACTGAGCAAAGGAACGGCAAACGCATCAAATTGGTTGTGCTCGATTTTTCTGGATATAAGGGAGCTTACATGCTACCCTATGAGTTTCGTGCTAAAGATACTTATGAGCATCAAGAACAAAGTAATATGGCCAAACACAGTTCAGTTAACGATGAATATCAAGAACAAGAAAATGCAGCCGAGCAAAGTTCAACTGACAAAGAGCGTCCGAGTGAAATCCACTCGGGTAATCCAAATGAAATCTACTCAGGCAATCTAAGTGATGAGGCACGAGATCCAAAAAAAGGAAGAGGCGTTGGAGAATTATTCAGTAGAGCAAGGTATTGTTACAATGGTGCAACCATCTTCTCCTTCCAATGTCTTCACAAAGGTACACCTAGCAAACAGTTTATTGAATTTTCGATTCGGTCAAAATCATATTGTTGATGCACCCGTTAGTAAGATTCTAATTAATTTTGAAAGACCAATTGAAATGATTAATCTGTTTTTTAGGAATGATCTTGTCACTAATCATGCTAGTCAACACATGGCACCATTTATAGAGGCTAATAGTGACAACTTATCGCAGCCAAAGTTGTTCCCGTCATGCCGACTAAACTTTATATTCATATGGACAACTTTGTTTATTTCATGCCTGGCTAACATTTGGTCTCGGATGAGACGTATATTCTGTAATTATTTTGGTTGCAGGAATATAAAGCCATGTTCAAAGTTCTCCAGGATAGCCGATTCAAGCGCATCAGGAAAGGAGGACGAAAATCATTGCATAGCTGAGTCGGATGATGTTAAACTGACACCACTCGGTTGTTTTGTATCGAAGCCGATATCACAATATCGGTTAATGGACAAGGAGTGTATGTCCAGTGCAGGCGTAGTTGATCACATCATCGGTACATCGCTGACTAATCCTATTATTATAATTGATCACGATGTCGAACCATCAAGACAAGAGCGAATGCAATGTTCGTTCGAGCAAAATGTCAAAGATTACAACATGATCCATCAAGTCGAGCAATCGGACAAGATAGGACGACTGGAGTTTGTTGAGGCACGATCATTTGGCCAGTCGGATCTGATTGGTTTTGACGGCAATCAAATGTTGACTCGGCTATCTCCAACCGATTCATCTAAAGGTGTACAAGTACACACCAATGATGACGGAATCAAATCTTCGAGCAAGGATATTGTTAAAAAGTGCATCAAGAACAATCTTGAAGACGAAAATTCCATCAAAACTACAATGGTGACATCTAGCACTGGGGGGCAACAAGAGAATTCAAAGACCGATGCATGCACTAGCAAAGAAAGCAAAGGCCATGGTAAGCGCGAAGGCGAAAAGCCAAAAGTCACTTTCACGCAGTTATTAGAAAAATATCAGAAGATAAGTGAGGCAAAGAGTGCTTATCGGCCGAGTGAAACAAAATCATCGAAGTCACCCCCAAGGCATAAATTTGAAGACCAGGTTTGGCGAAGGAAGAAGTTGAGCAAACAGACTCCATATCCTCCTTTTGGGCCACCAATGCCGATGTTATGGATACCTCCCCATGCTGACTATTATTTAGATCAATCACGGAACAAGTATAAATCAAGGGCACACCGTCCATCATATTCTAAACCACCTCACCAAAATTATGCAACTCCGGGAGGATCATCATTTGTTCAACAACCACATGTTAAAGACCGACTCAACCAAAAAGAATCGGTCCGGGGGTCAGCAAAGAAGATGAACATGGTCAAGCAAGTGTGCCGAGTGAAAAAGGATGGCCGCAAGTGTGCTATTTCAGATCCGACTCTAGATGACAAAAAGCCAGCCGAATCTATGTTGTCTACTAAGGACAAGAAACTGAAGCAAGTGACTTTCAAGGATCCAATCGCCGATTTTGGATAGGCCATGCCGGAGATGCCCAAAGCCAGGAAGAACATGCTAGTGCACAAATCAAAGACCCAGCCAGGATGTCTACTTGGCTTACCATATCTGCAACAGAAGAAGCTGAATCGACTTAGGGCCAAAGAGCTGGAGAAGAGGAACATGGCTTGGGTTCCCAAGAGAAATCCTCGAGTCAAGAGCGGCATCACATCTCCTATTGTGAAGCCGACCGGAGTAAAGGAGGACAAGTATCGAGTCGCCAGGAGGAGTCGATAGTTTTCATCTCACTATAGGGGACTCCAAATGGCACACCGTCCATGTTCTTCGATCGTTCCATCAAAGCCAGCGTCCCAGAGCTTAACCCCAGCTGAAACATCTGAATTATTTCGGCTATTCACACTTTGGTGGACGGGTTCACCATGTCCTTCGAGATAAGGACACATGGCCGATATTTGCATATCACCCTAAGAGTATATTGTGTTGACAAAGTTGGCATCTGAATAATTGTGCTCATTGTGGTGTATCTCATATTCCCAAAGCCAATTCTTAGTTTTGCCAACACTGGAAGGCTGACTAATTATTCGGCCACTAATCGAGAGTCTAGTACAAGAAAGGTTCTCGACTCATATTGTTGGTTTATCACAGGATCCAGAAAAAGTGTATCACCGAGATGAATGAAGCTCTGTTCACTCGGGGAGCAAGGAAATGTTGACTCAGGAGACCGAAGTAAGGGGGCGTGACATCACATTTATCAGTCGGTGCTCACTGGACGCCAAGTCAAAATGTCGTGGAGATTATTTTCATGATTCAGTTTAGCAGCGCCCAGAGTCGGTGTTATTCACATATTTCTTCACGGGCTTGATTTGAAGACTTCATCACAACTAGAGCTTACATGCTAATAATCAAGCCGAATATGTTGTGCTATTCAGGCTAGAGGACTTTTTTGGCTACAGGGGTGGCGTTCATCAAGATTCACAATGATTCGTTGCCAACCGTCCAACAAATGTTATCTTTATATGCATCGACGAATCTCTCAAACATTGACCTTACGAGTTGCGGCTGACTCCACGGTGGAGTCGGCCACTGATGGATCTAGTACGAGTAATATATCTGGCTAGAGAAAGTTTCTCTTATCTGCAGGATCCAAGTTAGGAGACAGACACTATTCGGCGGAGACTTGATGGAGTATTTTTTATCAATAATGAGGGGAGTCACCGAATAGTTGATGGTTCCTTTCGGGTGCATGGACATGACCTTTTGGCATCCGGTATCGCCGAATGGTTCTAATATCCCCATGGAGTACTTGGATAAAGGTCAAGTCAAGATTGACATGAGAGACTTACATGAAGGCACTCGTGGCATCCAATGGTTGTTCTCAGACGACAATTATCTGAAAATGCTCTACCCAAGCAGCAACAAGCCTAAGCATATGGCCGATAACAATTATTGTCTTCAGCATGCACGGCCGATGTAGTGTTGACATCGTGCTTAAAAGAAGTATTTTCTGGCACGCAAGCTCTGCCAGAAAACAGGGGGGCATGTGTTGACACCGGATTTTGGCAAGGAACAAAAGGCAAGTAAGATGGTCTCGAGTAAAAGAGTTTTCAGCATGAAAAGTTTTAGGTCCCGAGTGTAATAACTTTGATGTTTAAGTCATCGACATCCGACCTCATCTTAGAGGCCGAAACTGTACTCCGAGTGGCAGAATTTAGTGCTCCGAGTGCTCAGCCGATTGAGCCTTCAAGACGACCTCGGATGAAGTAACACTCTAAAGGAATTGTCTTCGTCTTGTCGAGGCAATCAATTTTGATATATAGATCATTTCAATCCGAGTTCGTATGCAAAAGTTAGAGGCAATACACTGTAGACCGAACCTAAACGGAAATATGACGCGAGGTACCAGACACCCTGTCTGATGGGTTGCGCGAGCAATTCGGCCCTCAAGTAGGCCTTGAATCGAGAAACCTTCAACACAAGAAAGGATCGTCTCGTCAAGCCGATCGATTTTCATATATAATTCTTCTCAATCCGAGGTCGTATGAGACCTGGAGAGACAAATCAAGATCAGTCTATGTCTTCGGTCGAGTGAAAAGCTTACCATCCGAGTGAAAACTTACCGGTCGAGTGAAAGCTTACCTTTCGAGTGAAAACTAACCTGTCGAGTGAAAGTTTGACATCCGAGTGAAATATTATCTTCCGAGTGAAATATTCTAACATCCGAGTGGCAAAGCCAAGTTGGAAGATCTGAGTGAAAGACTCTAATGTCCGAGTGGATGAGCTCGAATCCGAGTGAAACTGAACATGTGCCCAAAAGTTTATCAAGATGACCTCGGATGGAGGAGTGTTCAATACGAAAGTTGTGCGTATCGTCAACACGGTAAACTTTGGTTCTGGAGTCATCATCATCAGAGATAGTATATGGCCTACAAATTTAATACGAGACTCGGATAATCCAGTCTGCTACGAGACCGGGTCCGACTGGAAGGTAAAGATGACCTCGAAAAGTATTCAAGATGGCCTTATTTGAAAAAGTGATCAACATAAGAGTTGTTTGTATCGTCGAGGAGCACGAGTTTGATATTTGGGCCGTCTTGATCAGAAATCATATGCAACCTCGATGGCCCGCGCAAGAAGGAAGACAGAGTTTGTGCCAGATTCAGACTGAATCCGAGTTGGAATAGAACTAGGACTCTAGGACGCGAATTGATGTAATTTTTCTTGTAAGGAAAGCCTAGATGAATCCTTTACTTGTACAGGAAGTCCAGCCGCCTCTTATATATGTTTGGGGTGACGGCCGATTGAATAACACCAATCGAACCAATCAATCTATTACACTTTTGTGTTCATCTGTCTTTATCCCCTACCTTTGTATCTTTCTTTCTCGTTCTTCGCTGTTCTTCGTGTTTGAGAGCTGCGAATCTCAAGGCTCTAGGGGCGAGCGAATCGACCTAGGTCAGCCCATAGCCGCCGCACTCCCTGACAGGGTCCCTCCCGGGGGTGTGGGGTTTCTGGTCTGCAAAAGCGCCCGTCGACTGTCTTGCGTATCGCGCTGTCGGTCGGGTCTCCTTTGACGTGAGCTGCGATGCATCACCCCCGGCGTCGAGGGTACACGTGACGTGTTCGTGTGTCAACACCATCACCGGCATAATCCGCTCAATCCATACATGATAGTCATGACTCTTGAGCCCGGTCACTTTGCCCGTTGAAAGATTGACCCCCTTACTTATATTCGACACATAACCATCATTGAACTTGACGACGTGTTTCAGCCACTTCAATGTCTCCATCTTATGATCCTTTTTAAGTACGAAGTCAGCATCTGGCTTGAACCAAGATTTTCGACTGCCTGTGGGAGGCTGCATGTGTAGACGTGGTGTATCATGAATATTCTGTTGATCGACTCTAGCATTAACATTATCCTTTATCTTATCAGGAATGTTGAGGATCATGCAAAAAAGGGACTCTGCGACATTCTTTTCGGTGTGCATCATGTCAATGCTGTATGGAAGCTTGAGGTCCTTAAAATAGGGAAGCTGCGTGAAGGGGGTAATGTGAGTCCAGTTGTGCGTCTCACCATAAGCTTCAAAACATTTTTTCCTTTACCTTTGCCTTTGCCTTTGCCTTCGCCCTCGTCTTTGGATGTGGCTTTGCCTTTGCATTTCCCTTTGCCTTTTCCTTTCCCTTCACCGGCAGGCTTATGAGCTTTCAGCTGAGCAAGCACATCCGCACCAGAAAATGTTGGAATCTCGTTTACTTCATGGACAACTTTTGTGACGCCCCCGATTTAATCGTACACTAATCATGCACGCAAATGTGTACGATCAAGATCAGGGACTCACGGGAAGATATCACAACACAACTCTAAAACATAAAATAAGTCATACAAGCATCATAATACAAGCCAGGGGCCTCGAGGGCTCGAATACAAGTGCTCGATCATAGACGAGTCAGCGGAAGCAACAATATCTGAGTACAGACATAAGTTAAACAAGTTGCCTTAAGAAGGCTAGCACAAACTGGGGTACAGATCGAAAGAGGCGCAGGCCTCCTGCCTGGGATCCTCCTAACTACTCCAGGTCGTCGTCAGCGGGCAGCACGTAGTAGTAGGCACCTCCAGTGTAGTAGGAATCATCGTCGACGGTGGCGTCTGGCTCCAGGGCTCCAGCATCTGGTTGCGACAACCAGGTAGAAGGGAAAGGGGGAAAAGAGGGAGAAAAGCAACCGTGAGTACTCATCCAAAGTACTCGCAAGCAAGGAGCTACACTACATATGCATGGGTATATGTGTAAGGAGGCCATATCAGTGGACTGAACTGCAGCATGCCAGAATAAGAGGGGGATAGCTAATCCTGTCGAAGACTACGCTTCTGGCAGCCTCCGTCTTGCAGCATGTAGAAGACAGTAGATTGAAGTCCTCCAAGTAGCATCTCCAAGTAGCACCTCCAGTAGCATAATCCTATCCAGTAGCATAATCCTACCCGGCGATCCTCTCCTCGTATCCCTGAGAGAGAGCGACCACCGGTTGTATCTGGCACTTGGAAGGGTGTGTTCTCTTAAGTATCCAGTTCTAGTTGTCATCAGGTCAAGGTACAACTCCAAGTCGTCCTGTTACCGAAGATCATGGCTATTCGAATAGATTAACTTCCCTGCAGGGGTGCACCACATAACCCAACACGCTCGATCCCATTTGGCCGGACACACTTTCCTGGGTCATGCCCGGCCGCGGAAGATCAACACGTCGCAGCCCCACCTAGGCACAACAGAGAGGCCAGCACGCCGGTCTAAACCTAAGTGCACAGGGGTCTGGGCCCATCGCCCATAGCACACCTGCACGTTGCGAGGGCGGCCGAAAGAAGACCTAGCCTAGTGGCGTTCCAGTCCAATTCGGCGCGCGCCGCTCCGTCGCTGACGTCTGAAGTGCTTCGGCTGATACCACGACGTCGGGATACCCATAACTACTCCCACGTAGATGGTTAGTGTGTATAGGCTCGTAGCCAACTCAGATCAAATACCAAGATCTCGTTAAGCCTGTTAAGTGTCCGCGAACGCCGAACAGGGCCAGGCCCACCTGTCTCCTAGGTGGTCTCAACCTGCCCTGTCGCTCCGCCACAAAGTAACAGTCGAGGGCCGTCGGGAACCCAGGCCCACCTCTACCGGGATGGAGCCACCTGTCCTTTCAGCCCCCTCGTCAGAATCACTTGCGGGTACTCAATGAGCTGACCCGACTTTAGTCACCATCTGTATAGTATGTATGTATGTATAGTATATACCCGTGATCACCTCCCAAGTGATCATGGCCCGATAGTATAGCAAGGCAGACTGACAAGAATGTAGGGCCAATGATGATAAACTAGCATCCTATACTAAGCAGTTAGGATTGCAGGTAAGGTATCAACAGATGTAGCGGCAATGTCAGGCTATGCCATCAGAATAGGATTAACGAAAGCAGTAACATGCTACACTACTCTAATGCAAGCAGTATAGAGGAGAATAGGCGATATCTGGTGATCAAGGGGGGGCTTGCCTGGTTGCTCTGGCAAGAGAGAGGGTCGTCAACTCCGTAGTCGAACTGGGCAGCAGCAGCGTCGGTCTCGTAGTCTACCGGAGATAAGAGGGGGGAAGAAACAATGAATACAATGCAAACATAAACACGACGATGCGTGACGTGACAATGAGCGGTGCTAGGTGTGCCCTAATGTGGTATGAGGTGGTACCGACGAAGGGGGGAAACATCCGGGAAAGTATTCCCGGTGTTTCGCGTTTTCGGACAGATGAACCAGAGGGGGAAAGTTGCGTGTTTGATATGTTAGGGGTGTGTGGTGGACGAACGGGTTGCGTATCCGGGTTCGTCTCGTTGTTCTGAGCAACTTTCATGTTGAAAATATGTTAATCCGAGTTACGGATTAAAAGATATGATTTTCTAAAGATTTTATTAATTTCTGGAATTTAATTAATTATTTAAATTCAACATTATCCAAAACAGTATTTGCTGACCTCATCATGATGTCAGCATGACGTCAGCAGTCAACAAAGGTGTTGACTGGTCAACTGACGTGTGGGTCCCACTAGTCATTGACTGTTTAGTCTAATTAGTGTTTAACTAATCTAACTACTGTTTAATTAAACTAATTAGTTAGTTAGGTTAATGTAATTATGATTAATTAACTTAATTTATTCCTTAATTAATTAATTAATTAAATTATTATTATCTATTTATTTTATTTATTTATTTTATATATTATTTTTAATTCCTTTTTTTTAACAAAACGTTCTGGGACTGGGGCCCACTGGTCATAGGCACAGGGCCTTAACGGGCATACAGGCAGGCGGGTGCGGGCGAAGCCGCAGCCCTGCCCGGTAACGAGGCAAGGCCGGAATGGGGCCGGAGCGGGCGCGTGGGCGCCGGCGCCCGACGCGGCAAGTGGGGAAGGAAGGGGGCCGGCGCGACTGGTGGTCAGGGGGCGCGGACCAGCGAGGCTGCATCGCCGGTGAGGCGAGGCCGCGCACGCGCGGGTGAGCGGCGTGTAGAGCAGAGGCATGGGATGCAGGGAGCTACAGCGGGGGCCATCGTGGCCGCAGGCGAGCGCGGGGGCGCGCACGTGCGGGACAGCAGGCACGGCGACGACGTTCTTGGGCGCGGGCGAAGTGGTAGCCGGGCGCGGTGACCGCGGGAACAGAGGGGAATAGGGGGCAGCTCACGTTGTGGTGTAGGGGTTCCGGCAACGGGGGTTGAGGAGGAAGTCGGAGACGAGGCGGCGAAGAGGAGGCAGTCCGGCGAGGAAGGGCTTGACGAATCCGGCGAGGGCGGCGCCGTGCGCGGTCGTCGGGGCTGAGGACGCGGACGACGAGGTCCAGCGGCTGCGGTGAGAGGCGGCCCCGGCGTGGCCACGGGCAACAACGGCGGCCGGGGGGGGCGGTGTCGCCGGTGTCGAACGCAGGGCGCGACGGGCCCCGATCCAGATCGGATCGGGGGAGGGGTGGGGAGTGGCGACGTGGGGGAGGGAGTGGTGCGTGGGCTAGGGTTTCCAGGGGGAAGTGGATAAGAGGGAGGGGGGGAGTGGCCGGCTGGGCCTGGTGGTGGCCCAGTTGGGCCTGTGGTCAGCTGGGCCAAAGCCCAGGGGGGTTCTCTTCTATTACTTTTTTTTGTTTTGTTTTTCTGTTTTATTTCCTTTCTATTTTCTTTTAATTTCTATTTTATAAAATATAAGTACAACTCCTAATTTAATGTTATAATTTATTCTACTGCCCCAAAAGTTTGACACCTAATTAAAATAGTTTGTATTATTATTATTTTTAAAAGGCATTTAATTAATTGTTATAGCTGCTATTTTAATTAGTTTAGAGCCTTTAAACATTTTATAAAATTTGTGATTTCTCCACTAGTATTACCCCTGATTTATTTGACATATTTTGGACATTTTAGTTTTAATGTTTGAAAACTTTTGTTGTTCGCCTAAATCTCAAATTTGAATTTGAATCGTTTTCGAACTAACGCGAGATTAGCGACAGTAACGGAGGTGATGTGGTGTCATTAGCAGAGGTTACTGTAGCTTGATTATCCGGGCGTCACAATTCTCCTCCACTACAAGAAATCTCGTCCCGAGATTTAGGAGCAGGAGTAAGGGGGGAGGGATCTAATTACAAAATGCTAACGGATCTTCTCAGTCTTGGTTGCTCTTCTCGAAGAGGTCGACCCATTATATTGATGTCTTCCTTTCTCTGCTTCAGGTCATCATGATGAAGTCATCATCCTTTCTTCGGAAATTTCATCGTAATAACGAAAGATTAAGGGGGTATACCGAAGAATGGATCTCTGCAGGGTAGATTATCTGGTAGACAACAACGAGGAAGGTGGCGGAAAGTAACTCTCGAATTGAAATTTAAGACAATATCGAGAGCATAGCAAGAAGGTGCAAAATAGAAGTTTCAAGCGCATAGGTAATCGTTCGTTGCCTGAAGCGAAGTGTGAAAGGGGTTCAGAGCAATGGGAATAAATATTGCGTCTGATACCAAATTGATGATCTCATCAGAAGGTGGCTCGTGAACTACACACGAGGCCACGCGTGAGGAATAACTTTGGGAACAGGGGGTGCACAGGAGAGTCAGGTTTCGATCCTGTGGAACTGTGGGTTATGGGCCCACCATGTGGGTTAAAAATAGGAGCGGTGACATCTCGCACGGTCACAATAGCAAGGCATGTCAGAGGGTAGCCTATCAGTTATGTCGGCACAATGTCGCTACCAGGGGCGAGGGACGAAGAGAACCATTTTCCTGCTCGTTGAACGAGGCGGACCAATAGGCAGAGTTCTCGTCCATCGGTGGTGACCGGAATGCTATCGACAATTTCAACAGGGCCTTACTGACAGAGTTGTACACCGAGGTGTTTACATAAGCAGGAGAATAATACTGCTTAGATTATATAGACCTCAAGAAAGGTTAAACCAACCAATGGAAAGGAAAAATAAGATTATCAGATTAAACAGAACAATGAAAAGGAAAATGTGTTTAAACACATATATCAGGGGGTATATCCTTCCCAAGGGCAAGCAACGCATGATATTCATGACGGGATATAGCGTAGAAAACCCCTTTAGGAAAGGGAAGAGAAATTTTCATGACATTACCCATTCAACGGTGTTTGGATAATTGGGCAGGAAACATTTAACATTGGGTTTCAAATGTTCTTGTTGAAAATTGGAGTACCATAGACATGCTTCGAGATAGCATTGACATGGTCTTCATGTGAAGATCAGACTCTGGAAACACGAAGGATCCATCAGGAACAACTTGTAGAATAAGTCTTACAATTTCCTCATGGGTGAATGGATAACCTTGCTGAAAAGGAATCTATAATGATAGGTCCTCCAGCCGGGGGGGGGGGTGCTAGGCATGACATCATGTTACTGGGTCATCAAAGGATCAATATCATAACTCTTGGAAAGTTGTCCTAACCATCATATCTGACGGAGATTCAGGTATGATTGGTGTCAGGATACCTCAGGCTCAGGATGCCCAAGAAGAAAGGTGCAACACCAATTGACGGGATGACACTGAAAGATTCTCGGGAAATGAACTATGAAGTGACTTCCGTTAACAAGAGTTCATCATTAACCCAAGGAGAGGACAAGGAGGTGTCTGGTGAACTCAACGGCAATTCACCGAGATTCCCAAAAGATGGATTTCCACCATTAAGTGAACAAGGAGATAACATTTGTCAGATCAAATGATATAGGGAAGTATGCTCGAGGAAAACATACACAATTAAACATTGGTTGAAAGGTGCGCCCGAAATATGGGTTGGGTTGCACGACCAATGTCAGAATGGTGATTCAATTAGCGAAGGACTTAGAATGAACTATCGCCCATTCACTTCAAAGCAATAGGGTTGCTAGAAGTTTTGAATTCACACGTCATAGCTCCATTGTCGGTATTCCGGTTGAAAACAATACGGGGACCAAGGAATGAACGAAGATGGCAAGAAGTATTAAGATATCAAGAATTATTAAGAGGTGGTGAAATTCTCACCACATTCTTGACAAAAAGTGATGGTAATACTTCCGAGGTAAGGAAGATCAACTGCTGGGTAGCAGTGATCTCAAGGTTTACACAAAACGCGAACAAGTTGTGTTGAACGGAAGGCAATAAAGTGGTCGATGAGAACAGGAATCATCGAGGGGCAAGGATGGTATTACCCATCATGAATTCAATTGAATTTCCTGGAAGAGCTCATAAGGTTGATGATGATCACGATACAATTGTCGAGGGATTTCATGCAGATGTAATCAATCAGCGACGACATCAAGTCAAAGGAATGGTGAAGCAAGAGGTTATTGGATCCACAGTTACAACACAAACTCGAACTCAAGCTTGTTGTTTAAGATGAAAGGGTATGACGAGGAAAATCGACGTAAGCTTAGCTATCGCCGCAAATTGGTGCTCCGAGAATAAGGGCCGGGTTGCACAGTTAAGATCATCACGACAATGATATAGCCAAACAGGCTAGGAATGGCGTGATCGGGTACAAACTCGTACTTATAGAAGCTTACTGAAGAGTTATTGAACCGTAGAGCGGACTCGGTTCAGTTATCGGTGTCTTTGAGTGTTTAATAACTCAGAGCCCGTGAAAAATCGGAATCAGTGGGAAGGTAGCACTTGATGAAGAACTCATAAGAAGTTATGCAGTTCTAAGATAACCTCGAGATACCAGGGGGGGGTAATACTCGATGACAGATCAAAGTAGAGGTTGGACCGGGGTATTGCTCTACAGAAGACAAGTGCTAAAACTTGCACGAGAAATGGTATTTAAAGGAGAACATGGTCAGAACCACGATTGCAAAAAGGCCAGATCTCAGATATAAGATGAACTTATACCAAGGGAATAATTGATTTTAAAAGAAGCTTCGATGAGAAGATGTACATCGTGTCCATGGGCATGAACGCAAAGTTCAAGGTCGACTCCCACTTCTCCAATGCACAACCTTTCATTCACTTCTCGCGCTCAATGAAGTTGTAGTTTTGAAATTTTATCTGGCAAAATACCAGAAGAGTACGACTCGTGAAAACTTTCGAGTTCACACCTATTAAGGAAGGCATAGGTTCAACCCATCGGGGCATCTTAGAATCATATACCAGAATCTTTAGGAGTAATTAACTCAAGCTCGAAGACAGAGCATGGTTAAGAGAGCATAGGATACAATTTACCAAAGGCATTATGTATCAGAGGAAAGGCTCACAAGGTTATTGAATATGAAGGGCGTTGTCAGATAAAATCCAACAAAGGATCTGGTGGTCCACAAGGGATCTGACGTGAGCATCGGTACTCAACTAGAGGAAGAAGATTGCAAGGAGATCAGATTATAGAAACAACTGACTAACTCAATTGTCAAATGCAAAGGAATTATGATTTCCAAATCAAGGGATCAGAAGCAATGCTCTGATTAGGGATGGATAAGTTGAATAGCCTTATGGTACAATCAACGACAATTGGATTGGTCGAGAACCAATTCCAGTTAAAAGAATGGTAGCTCAGCCGGAAAAGTAACTTATAAGGATCAATGATGATTGCGTGTATTCGCAAACATATTGAGTCAACAGACTCAAAATGATAATGACAAGGAATGTCAATAAGACTACGAGACTTATGGGATTAACCATAATGCAAGCAAGCAAGAATTTCAAGAGCCAAAGGCTCCAGAGGATTTTCGGAAGATCGAATATTATTTTGAAGACTTTTTGTGAAACACAAGAACAACTAGGGATGAGCGGATACTCGGCAAGCGCGAGTAATTATCCGTAGGGGTATTCATGCAGCAAGGAACTGCAGGGCAGTAAGCGCAAAGTATTTTCGGAACAGTAAAGAAACTTCGGGGTATCTTGTAATAACAAGATCAATGGGGATGATCGTATGAATGGCAAGTGTAAGTAGTTATCCATACGGATTTATCGGTGGTCAGGAATAGCAAAAGTGATGGGCACAAAGTCTCGAGAGAACATCAGAGAGTATCTTCGGAATCTTCTGATGTAGCAGGCGATCATCTGAAGTGAGGGGCTCTCCGGGAAAAAGTACTTGCGAGAACCTAAA
This sequence comes from Triticum aestivum, assembly GCF_018294505.1. Lineage (NCBI taxonomy): Eukaryota > Viridiplantae > Streptophyta > Magnoliopsida > Poales > Poaceae > Triticum > Triticum aestivum. Next base: position 568,520,594 of record NC_057807.1, read on the forward strand.
GTTAGTTTTGTTTTTAGCAAAATCGTTTAACCCGAATAGAAGAGAGTTCAGAATCCCAGAGTAAAGGTCGAGGAATAAAAGATCCTAATACCACCCAATGGCGACGTGGGCCCGTAAGGCTCACAGCCATGTTAGTAAACGTTTTGTAGTGACTAGACTCGACTTCGGCCAAGGAGTGTGGAAGGGGGATTCCTACAGGCAGTCGGCTCTGATACCAACTTGTGACGCCCCCGATTTAATCGTACACTAATCATGCACGCAAATGTGTACGATCAAGATCAGGGACTCACGGGAAGATATCACAACACAACTCTAAAACATAAAATAAGTCATACAAGCATCATAATACAAGCCAGGGGCCTCGAGGGCTCGAATACAAGTGCTCGATCATAGACGAGTCAGCGGAAGCAACAATATCTGAGTACAGACATAAGTTAAACAAGTTGCCTTAAGAAGGCTAGCACAAACTGGGGTACAGATCGAAAGAGGCGCAGGCCTCCTGCCTGGGATCCTCCTAACTACTCCTGGTCGTCGTCAGCGGGCAGCACGTAGTAGTAGGCACCTCCAGTGTAGTAGGAGTCATCGTCGACGGTGGCGTCTGGCTCCAGGGCTCCAGCATCTGGTTGCGACAACCAGGTAGAAGGGAAAGGGGGAAAAGAGGGGAGAAAGCAACCGTGAGTACTCATCCAAAGTACTCGCAAGCAAGGAGCTACACTACATATGCATGGGTATATGTGTAAGGAGGCCATATCAGTGGACTGAACTGCAGAATGCCAGAATAAGAGGGGGATAGCTAATCCTGTCGAAGACTACGCTTCTGGCAGCCTCCGTCTTGCAGCATGTAGAAGACAGTATATTGAAGTCCCCCAAGTAGCATCTCCAAGTAGCATCTCCAGTAGCATCAATCCTATCCAGTAGCATAATCCTACCCGGCGATCCTCTCCTCGTATCCCTGAGAGAGAGCGACCACCGGTTGTATCTGGCACTTGGAAGGGTGTGTTTTATTAAGTATCCAGTTCTAGTTGTCATAAGGTCAAGGTACAACTCCAAGTCGTCCTGTTACCGAAGATCACGGCTATTCGAATAGATTAACTTCCCTGCAGGGGTGCACCACATAACCCAACACGCTCGATCCCATTTGGCCGGACACACTTTCCTGGGTCATGCCCGGCCGCGGAAGATCAACACGTCGCAGCCCCACCTAGGCACAACAGAGAGGCCAGCACGCCGGTCTAAACCTAAGCGCACAGGGGTCTGGGCCCATCGCCCATAGCACACCTGCACGTTGCGAGGGCGGCCGAAAGCAGACCTAGCCTAGTGGCGTTCCAGTCCAATTCGGCGCGCGCCGCTCCGTCGCTGACGTCTGAAGTGCTTCGGCTGATACCACGACGTCGGGATACCCATAACTACTCCCACGTAGATGGTTAGTGCGTATAGGCTCGTAGCCGACTCAGATCAAATACCAAGATCTCGTTAAGCGTGTTAAGTGTCCGCGAACGCCGAACAGGGCCAGGCCCACCTGTCTCCTAGGTGGTCTCAACCTGCCCTGTCGCTCCGCCACAAAGTAACAGTCGAGGGCCGTCGGGAACCCAGGCCCACCTCTACCGGGATGGAGCCACCTGTCCTTTCAGCCCCCTCGTCAGAATCACTTGCGGGTACTCAATGAGCTGACCCGACTTTAGTCACCATCTGTATAGTATGTATGTATGTATAGTATATACCCATGATCACCTCCCAAGTGATCATGGCCCGATAGTATAGCAAGGCAGACTGACAAGAATGTAGGGCCAATGATGATAAACTAGCATCCTATACTAAGCAGTTAGGATTGCAGGTAAGGTATCAACAGATGTAGCGGCAATGTCAGGCTATGCATCAGAATAGGATTAACGAAAGCAGTAACATGCTACACTACTCTAATGCAAGCAGTATAGAGGAGAATAGGCGATATCTGGTGATCAAGGGGGGGGGGCTTGCCTGGTTGCTCTGGCAAGAGAGAGGGGTCGTCAACTCCGTAGTCGAACTGGGCAGCAGCAGCGTCGGTCTCGTAGTCTACCGGAGATAAGAGGGGGGAAGAAACAATGAATACAATGCAAACATAAACACGACGATGCGTGACGTGACAATGAGCGGTGCTAGGTGTGCCCTAACGTGGTATGAGGTGGTACCGACGAAGGGGGGAAACATCCGGGAAAGTATTCCCGGTGTTTCGCGTTTTCGGACAGATGAACCAGAGGGGGAAAGTTGCGTGTTTGATATGTTAGGGGTGTGTGGTGGACGAACGGGCTGCGTATCCGGGTTCGTCTCGTTGTTCTGAGCAACTTTCATGTTGAAAATATGTTAATCCGAGTTACGGATTAAAAGATATGATTTTCTAAAGATTTTATTAATTTCTGGAATTTAATTAATTATTTAAATTCAACATTATCCAAAACAGTATTTGCTGACCTCATCATGACGTCAGCATGACGTCAGCAGTCAACAAAGGTGTTGACTGGTCAACTGACGTGTGGGTCCCACTAGTCATTGACTGTTTAGTCTAATTAGTGTTTAACTAATCTAACTACTGTTTAATTAAACTAATTAGTTAGTTAGGTTAATGTAATTATGATTAATTAACTTAATTTATTCCTTAATTAATTAATTAATTAAATTATTATTATCTATTTATTTTATTTTATTTATTTTATATATTATTTTTAATTCCTTTTTTTTAACAAAACGTTCTGGGACTGGGGCCCACTGGTCATAGGCACAGGGCCTTAACGGGCATACAGGCAGGCGGGTGCGGGCGAAGCCGCAGCCCTGCCCGGTAATGAGGCAAGGCCGGAATGGGGCCGGAGCGGGCGCGTGGGCGCCGGCGCCCGACGCGGCCAGTGGGGAAGGAAGGGGGCCGGCGCGACTGGTGGTCAGGGGGCGCGGACCAGCGAGGCTGCATCGCCGGTGAGGCGAGGCCGCGCACGCGCGGGTGAGCGGCGTGTAGAGCAGAGGCATGGGATGCAGGGAGCTGCAGCGGGGGCCATCGTGGCCGCAGGCGAGCGCGGGGGCGCGCAGGTGCGGGACAGCAGGCACGACGACGACGTTCTTGGGCGCGGGCGAAGTGGTAGCCGGGCGCGGTGACCGCGGGAACAGAGGGGAATAGGGGGCAGCTCACGGTGTGGTGTAGGGGTTCCGGCAACGGGGGTTGAGGAGGAAGTCGGAGACGAGGCGGCGAAGAGGAGGCAGTCCGGCGAGGAAGGGCTTGACGAATCCGGCGAGGGCGGCGCCGTGCGCGGTCATCGGGGCTGAGGACGGGGACGATGAGGTCCAGCGGCTGCGGTGAGAGGCGGCCCCGGCGTGGCCACGGGCAACAACGGCGGCCGGGGGGGGGGGGGCGGTGTCGCCAGTGTCGAACGCAGGGCGCGACGGGCCCCGATCCAGATCGGATCGGGGGAGGGGTGGGGAGTGGCGACGTGGGGGAGGGAGTGGTGCGTGGGCTAGGGTTTCCAGGGGGAAGTGGATAAGAGGGAGTGGGGGGAGTGGCCGGCTGGGCCTGGTGGTGGCCCAGTTGGGCCTGTGGTCAGCTGGGCCAAAGCCCAGGGGGGTTCTCTTCTATTACTTTTTTTTTGTTTTGTTTTTCTGTTTTATTTCCTTTCTATTTTCTTTTAATTTCTATTTTATAAAATATAAGTACAACTCCTAATTTAATGTTATAATTTATTCTACTGCCCCAAAAGTTTGACACCTAATTAAAATAGTTTGTATTATTATTATTTTTAAAAGGCATTTAATTAATTGTTATAGCTGCTATTTTAATTAGTTTAGAGCCTTTACACATTTTATAAAATTTGTGATTTCTCCACTAGTATTACCCCTGATTTATTTGACACATTTTGGACATTTTAGTTTTAATGTTTGAAAACTTTTGTTGTTCGCCTAAATCTCAAATTTGAATTTGAATCGTTTTCGAACTAACGCAAGATTAGCGACAGTAACGGAGGTGATGTGGTGTCATTAGCAGAGGTTACTGTAGCTTGATTATCCGGGCGTCACAACTTTGCCTTTTGTGAAGTTCTTCTTGTCTTCCCTATCAGGATGGTCTGGAGGGAGGAACTATCGATGCAGGTCAAAGGCAACATACTTGCTACCCTTCTTCAGCCAAATGAAAATCAAGGCATGCATGCACACTGGGCAAGGCATCTTTCCACTTGTACACCATCCGTAGAACAGGGCATAGCCGGGAAAGTTGCATGCAATACTGTAGCCAAACTTTCATCAAGAAATTTTTCTGCAGATGCCGGTCGTATGTCAACCTCGGGAAGTACCAAGAATGGTGCAAATCATCCACCAACGGCTACATAAACACACTCAAAATTCTTCCCCAGATATTCAGGGCCCGGAACTATAAGCGACAGGAACATGGTCTGTGTTGCATTACGGCGCCGGGAGGGAGATTGAGCGGAATAACAAGTACAGGCCAACAGTTGTATGGATTAGACGACATACCATACGGACTGAACCCATCACATGTTATAGCAATTCTGACATTCCCAGCCTCGGTTGCTTCCTCCAGGTACTCTATATCGAATGACTTCCATGCTTCACCTTCTAATGGATGTACAATTTTTTTGGATTGTACCTTTTCCCTTCCTTGTGCCACTTCATCATTTTGGCAGACTCCTCGGTGATGAAAAGGCGCTGCAGTCTATTTATAAAATCAAGATACCGAAGAACCTTCGCAGGGATTTTTAGCTGCCGCTTCTAACCATGCTCATCGACAACCTCAATATACCGAGAGGAACCGCACTTCCTACAGTAGTTGTCATCCGCATACTCATGCCTAAACAAAAGGAAATTCTTTGGACAAACATGTATTTTCTCATAGTCCATGGAGAGAGCCTTCATGATTTTCTTTGTAGCGTACATGGTTTTCGGTAGTTCATGGCCCTCAGGCAGGCTGTTAGCCCATACTCCCAGAAATGCTTCGAAGCAACCTCGGCTACAGCCGTACTCAGCCTTGAATGCCATCAGTTGCAAGATGGCATCCAGCACAGACAGCTTGGCATCCTCATAGAGAGGTTTCTTTGACGGGGCCAAGATATCCAGGAAGGCCTTTGCGGTTTCCTCCGGCTCCTCCAGTTCATTCGGTGAATTTGACGGAGGTGTCGGCTGTGCAGCAAAGACATCATCTAGCATGTCTCTAACCCCATCTTCCTCACAAACAGCAATGCGTTGTCGTATCACCTCCTCGCTACCACGGTCCCGCTGGGCAAAGTTTATCGACATATCAAAGTTGGGCATAAATTCATGCGTGCGAAGGTGCTTAGTCATCACACTCTTATCTCTGTGCATACGTCTCTTACATTTGGCACACGGTAATTCTGGCACCATCCTCATTGGACTATGGAATATCTCTTTCAAAAATACATTAGTTTTCTCGACCCATTCCGTTGTTACTTGATTCCGACGGAAAAACCCACTGTACATCCACTGATTATCTGACATCTCTGCTTTATTGGAACCCACACAACAAAATTAAGGATTCATTTAAATTACTCACATCAATATTTATTTTTTAGAGTGTTGATGAGAAACGACATTTAATCCACCTACATCTTTAATAGGTAAATATGGGTCCTAATCCCACCCGAGAATGTGTAGATTGAGTACGTTGTCCATGCTCTACCCCATTCCGAGACAAAATTTTGGTAGCACCTCCCCACTGTTCTCCAAATACACGTCTCGGAAAAATGCCGAGAGAATGTGCATTCGGAGAATAACAAGGAGGCGCCGCCGAAATCCTGTCTCGGAACGGGGTAAAGCATGAACAACGTACCGAATCTACACATCCTCGGGCTGTCCGTGGAAAGCGCTGGACAATCCGAAAGAGCTGCGGTGATAAATATGCAATTGAATGCATATTTATCGATGCAACCCTTTCGGACAGGAGACCTAGGTTACGCGACTTGATGTGAAAATTTAATGTAGTTAAAAGAGGCTAGGAGTTGATGGTGGATTCGTAGCTCACCCTCCGATGTAGAGGAAGTAGTCGAGCAGCGGCAGGATCAAGGACCAAACCCAGACGACGAAGGCTCCAGGGAGATGAAATACCACAAAGCCTGTAAATTTTACCGAGTCAAAAAAGTTGAGGGCATCACATCACATAAAGCATTGACACTTCAAACTATGAAAAAATTAGAGGGCATCACATCACATAAAGCATCACATAAAGCAATTTTGTTCTTCAATTTTTTTAGCGCATCTCACAAAGCTATTTGACAACATCACCAACTTGACCAAAGCTATAACTAACCACTATACATCAATCCATCCATTCATCCAAACAACATGCATCTATCACATAACAAGCAGTAAAAATATGCAAAAAAATGAAGAAAAAAAAGCTCAACGGGGCGGCCACAAACGGTGAGGCAGGGGCGGCCGGGGACGGTGAGGCAGGGGCGGCCGGTGCAGCGGGTGAGCAGGGGGCGGCGGTGGAAGGCCTGCTGAGGCAGGGGCGGCCGGGGATAGGAGGGACGGGCGCGCGGACCGGCAGGAGCCGCGGTCGGCGCGGGGTCGGTGGTAGGCCGGGGCGTCGGTGGGCTCGGGGGGAGGCCGGGGCGGCGGCGCGGTCGGGGGAGGCCAGGGCAACGGCGGGTGGAGACGGCGGCGGGGGAGGCAGGGGTGGAGACGGCAGGGAGGCGGCGGGTGGAGACGGCGGCGGGGACGATGGGGGCGACGGCGGATGGAGACGGCAGCGGTGGAGGCAGGGGTGGAGTGGGCGGCGGTAAGGGGCTGGGGACGGTGAGGCGGCGGCGGCAGCAGCAGGGGTCGGGCGCGCTGGAGATCGGGGTCGGGGCAAAGAGGAGAATGAGTGGATGGGGCACGCCCGAGGATGGATACGGTGAGATACGCCGACGGCTAAGCCGTCAGCATAGGTTAAGGCGCCACGTGGAACCTATGCCGACGGCTTAGCCGATGGCATATATTTTTTATTAGCAAAAAAATAAATTTTTAAAATAAATCTACTACTAATTTTAAAAATAAATCTACTACTAATTAATCTAACCCAGCATAATACCCTACCCAAGGCTACCGACATGGCCGTTTCCCCCCTCCGGTGTGGTCCACGGCCTTCGCGCGCAGAACGTCTACTAATGTGTCATCACCGTCTGTGAGGGGGGCAACGTCTCGGAGATGCGTGCCGCCTCTTTGGACATGCCACAACACCATCCCGCATGTATGAGAGGCCGGTGCGACGCTCCGGTGGCATTGCTACCCCGAGGGCCCTCGTCCCGCCTAACCCTGGACTGGTTGACCAGGAGATCTAGCCATTTGACTTCCCACGGACGGGATTTGACCAGTGGACCTCTCCAACCAGTTGTGTCAGGTCAGCCCAGAGGGACACCTGGGAGCAACATCCGGGCCAAACCCACAGCTACATCCCCTCCTTGTAGACCCGACACGTCCGTTTCCCCCCTCCAGGTGTCGGCGGTGGTGCCGTCCGTGAGGGGAGCCACGCCCCGGAGACACGTGCTGCCTCTTTGCACATGCCACAACACCACCCCGCATGTATGAGGGGCCGGTGCGACGCTCCGGTGGCATTCCTACCCCCCAGGGCCCCCGTCCCGCCTAACCGTGGAGCGGTTGACCACGAGATCTAGACCTTTGACTTCCCACGGATGGGCTTTGACCAGTGGACCTCTCCACCCGGTTGTGTCAGGTCAGCCCAGAGGGACACCTGGGAACAACATCCGGGAGAAACCCATAGCTACATCCCCTCTGTGTAGACCCGACGCGTCCGTTTCCCCCCTCTAGGTGCCGGCGGCGGCGCCGTCCGTGAGGGGGGCCACGCCCCGGAGACGTGTGCTAGGCGCTGGCAACCGCCACAACACTTTCAGACTTGTGAGAAGCCGCGTACGCAAGATTGGCGGCATGCTAGCCCCTGGAGGCCACCGCCCACAGTCGTAGACATGCGAAGGGCAATCCGTGTAGAGGGAAGTGTTCGAATACTTCTCCATCACCAAAAATTATGAAAAATTACCATCGTTCCTATAGCAAATGTGCCCATGTCGTGTAAAAAATCATGATTTTATCGCGATCTGAGTATTTAATAATATTCACGCCGCACCGTTAACGGAGAACGTCTACTACTGTGTCATCGCCGTCCATGAGGGGGGCCACACCCCGGACACGTGTGCCGCCTCTTCGGACATGCCACAACACCACCCCGCATGTATGAGGGGCCGGTGCGATGCTCCGATGGCATTGTGTGGCACCCCGATCAGCATGAAGCAGGGGGCCTTCCCACGTCAGCCCAGGATAACACCTGACGCACAACAGGTCCATGATACAACATTCCAGGTACAAGAATATTCATGAAATACATGTGTATATAATTACATCAGTGATGAATATAATATCTGGCATATCCCTAAGGCTATTTGCATGGCAGCGAAATTCTATTAAAATGGCGGCGGAAGTCTTGGCAGCATAACACTCTGGTTGGGCTCCACAACTCACAGGACTGGCAAGATTACGGCCTAGCACGATGGAACAAGCGAACGACCTACAAAACTAGCCTGACACGCCAGGTCAGTACATTGAATGTACTTGCAAGACAACCAAATACATAGCATCCAAACAAGCAGAAGACAAAGCAAGAACCAAGCATCTGCAACAACCTATTTTATATAAGAAACTAAGCATGGCATAATATCAACCAAAGACATAAACTAACATCATGGCATCCACTAGCATGGCAACAACTTGGTATATCAAATTTACTTATACCATGGCAACAGCAAAACATAGCATATCATCTCTATCATATCAATCAAAGCATGGCATGGCATCATGAACCTATACTGAAAATAAACTACCAATCATATCAAATGCAGACATAGCATGTTAACTTATGCAACCATCTCATATTCTACCATGGTTCTTTAAATGCAAACATATTACTCATGTGATGGCACCAAACTTGTGCACTGAGTCCCTCGGACTCTCTTACCAATGGTGATCACCTCATTTCCTGATCACCAACAGAGACAAACTTGTGATCCTTACGGCGATCACAACCCGACCAACAACTGACCCGTGATCCTTACGGCAATCACAACCCGACCAACAACTGGCCCGTGATCCTTACAGCGATCACAACCACATTAATCAACTTAATAATTTCCGGTTTATCCTCCATTTCGACCAAGACTCGATAGTGTACCCTACTATGAACTTGTCCCATGATCGAGGATGTGGCTATCGATAGTTTAAATACACTCTGTAGAGGTAGCGCACTGTATCCACACCACAGAACCCATGGCCTCGCCATCCTATTCGGGTGGACCAACGGCATTCCAACGAAACCGATCTACTATCATGACACTCTCCCGGCCACTCTGACTCACTCCCCACTGGGCTAATCCTGGGTGACCCCGTGTCTACCTCCAGACACCTCGACCACCATCGTGGCCACGATCCACACTGGGACCCGGTACCAAAACTCAACTTAACAACGGGCTCACAAGGCTTATGTCCGCCTACCTGATCAGAGTAGCGCGCGCCCATAACCTTCCCTACTTGGAGGCACCGACCAGAGGCACGACAATAGACCGCATTAAGGCCGTCCCATACCGGCAAATGTGGTTGCACTGGAAAAAGTTCGATTTGGCGGCACTATGACTCGATCCCATCGATGACAGAGGAGGTTTGTTATTATTAAGTCATTTATATTTCTCCATCATCAGGAACATGAATGCAACAAATGAGCATACATCATACAAATGCTTTAACAAAACATCGAGCTTCTCAAGTGAACACTTACAGCATAAAGAACATGACAATACCAAGTACTAACATATCCACGGTGCATCATCGTCATAGCATTTTATAATGATGACATGAAAATAAATTAGAGTAGTGACATGGCATCATCAATAACAACATTCTAACTAGCCTGGCAAAAGATATCACGAAGAGACAAGCATGCATGGTAAGCATAATAAAATAACTACACACGAAAACGAGAAGAAATAATTGCAACTATACACAAACAAGGTGCAAGCAAATTCAACATGCAAGTTCGGGGCTTATGATAAGAGGTTGGCTTGCCTGGGGGTCGACAAATACTCCGGGAAGAAGTGGGAAACGATCGTGGAAAGATTTTCCAGAAATAGTTCTCTCTCGGAGGGGGATGTTTACGTGCAAGGGCAAAACGGTCATTTTCACTATGTCAAACCATAGTGAAAATGATGGGAACGGAGCGGGCTCGATGATACGAAGATGTGGGTGTTGGATTTACCTCAATCGGAGTTACGGGTAAAAAGAAACGGGCATTTAAAACTCAGGGACTGATTTATAAAAATACTTCTACAAACAGGTCCCTAGTAGTTTTAAACCAAACGCGTCTTTTCTGAAATACGCCTTCGAATCAGTGAAACGGCTTCGTGCTGGGCGCCTCCACTTGAATGACGTGGCATGGACCGGGTCAAATGGCAGAGGCGGGGCCGGGCTCCAGTGCCGCTGACAGGTGGGGTCGCAGGGCCCGCCTGGCCAGGTCAACGCCTCCTCCTGGCTGCTCCTTCTCCATCGCGACAGAGGCTGAGCCGGACGGGTCGTGCGCCGGTGCAGCCGTCGTCTTGCTGGTCCTCCAGTCCGGCCGACGGGCGCAGGGGCTCGGCCACTCCTCGCCGCACTCGCTGGTGGCCATGGGGTCGCTCGGCATGGACCACGGCGCCGGGGCCATGGGGAAGGTCGCGGCAGCCGAAAGCTTCAAAAGGGGAGGTGCGCCGGCGAGCCTCCTCCGCCGGAGTTGGGTGGGGTGGTGGAGATCTACGGCTCTAGGGAGGGTCTAGAGCGCCGAAGAAACAGAATGGGAGGGATAAGAGTCTAGAATGGCCGAGGAGGATCGGCGATAATGGCTCGGCCATTGGAGGGGGCAGGGGAGCTCCGAGGCGAGGGGGAGAGCTGTGAGAGGTTGGGGAGGGTTGTGCATTGCGAGGGGGCTCGGGAGGGCTCCTTATAGCCGGAGAGAGAGCTCAAGGGGGAGGGGGCAAGGTGGCACACGGCGGGCGACGTGTTCGCGTGTCCGTGACGGCGCGGCGTCGGCAGGCGCTGCCAAAGCTCACGGGAGGTAGCTGGAAGGCGACGAGGAGGGTCACGAGGAGCGCCAGAGGCTCACGGAGACGAGGGGCACTCGCGAACGAGAGGGGGAAGAAAATAGAAGAGAGGAAGAAGATGATGGCCACGGGCGCACAGCTCGACCCTTGGCACGGCTCGTCGGAGAAGAAAACGGAGGTGGCGCGGGGTCCAGGCGAACGGCGACGACGATGCGGAGCTCCTGGACATGCGGGGTCGAGCCAAAACCAGCTGGAACAACGATGCCGAGGCCAATAGTGGCTAGACCACCATTTTGGCTGGCTGCACTCGTGGTCACCTCTGGCATGGCACGCTCTGGAGGTTTTACTGAGGTTAAACCATGTCTACTGCGTAGTCCTTCTAGCGTGGAGTATTACAACGGTAAAGATACATGCAGTGACAAAGGGAGTGGAGTAAACCATGCTCCACAAGTTTACTACAGTAAACTTGTCAATGTCCTAGAGGTAAAACCAGAGAGGGTAAATGGTAACTTTGATGTCTGGTAGGCTTAGGGATTTTGAGATCATTGGGACAATTATTTAGCATAGTTACTTAACAACTGCTAACATATGTCCAGAAATCAAATGACGATGAAGCACTCACTAGGGGTGATGGCTTGAGCTATAACTTGGCAAATCCTCATGATTAGGTCATATGTAGATGCTGTAAAAAGATCACACCAAATGGACTTACCAAATTGGTACTTTCTTCACAAGCATCAGCTTTGACCAGAAACTTGGGAAAATTCTAGGAAAATATTGGATAAATAAAATTATCCAAACTCTTGGTTAGGTGGGTTATAAGGATAGTAGAAGGCTTGGGAATATTTTCAGCCATAATGGAGCAAGATAAAATATACTTGCTTCACAACCTGAAAATATGAACAAAATACAAGAATTGCTCCTGTGCTCACATAGATCAATGAAATGAGCTGAATTTGGGTGAAGGCTAATGATTTGGGATACTTGAGAGGATGGCAAAGTTTCATCCCACATGGAAACTCTATGAAGGTACTTCCTTCACAAAATTTTAATCTAGTCAGAAACTTTGGAAAATTGCGTAGGGATCTAAGATGATTGGATTGAGCTCATCTTTGGTCTCCATGGGTGATTTATCAATATGAATCACCCTGCAAAATGGCAGCTCAAATGGAATTAGGAATAAGGCACTTCCTTTGCAAAAAATTCAGAGAAGGCAGAAACTTGCATTGGATCATGTGCCCAATTTTTGAACTAATGAACATGAGATAATGATGGAACTAGTTATTATATAGCAAGGAAAAGCTCCACAATTTATGTGAGAATTTTATCTGCTATAAAAATAATAGTTCCTTTAGAAAATGGCAGAAATGCAATATTGGTATTAAATAGAAAAAGGCAATTTTCCTTATTTAATTATGGCCAATATGATTGCCAGAGCTTGGATTAGGCATAATTATCAACTCCACAAATCCACATGAATTTAGGAGATGTCTAGATATGCCTTTTGATTTTATTCCTTAGAAAGGCAAGAAAAGGAATAAATCATAATTCAAAAATATTGCATGGGACTTGGCAATATTTTTGCATATCCAAGGTTGAAAAGGATAGAAGGGTCTCTAGGAACAGATGGTATGATCAACAGATCAAGGAAAATGATAGCCCCTTTGAAATCACAAAGGGCATATTCAAATCCCAAAAATTTGGAATTAGGGTTTGAGAAGGTTTAAGATGATGCAACTAGGGTCCTGCCCACTGAAAAAGACAGGAGCAAGCTTTGACAGGCTGGAAATGACAAGAATTCTCAGGGTCATCCAACAAACTCAGGAGAAAGATTTTGAAAAATGAGTGCCAGGAAGAAAGAACGGCACAAAAATTGATAACCCAATTTTGGGGCTGTTACAAACCTTCCCCCCTTAAAAGAATCTCGTCCTCGAGATTCCTAGGGTTATAGAACAAAGAAAAGATAACCACTCCAGAGAAAAACCTCTGGGTTAATTTTAACCCTTTGGTCAAATTCGAACAAGTTGGGGCACCGATAATTGGTACACCAGGAGGAGATATGGGCAAACACGGTTAAATCCACGGCTAGGGGCACTCGAGATCAAACTCTTGAAAAATTGCTAGATGCACCCAGTGAACAGTGGACTCACCTGCTGACATGTGGGTCTAGGGCCCACTGGCAGCCTCCTTCTTCTACCTCCGGCTAACTGCTTCTCCCGTGCTGCGGCTTCGCGTGCGGCTTGGCGCAGCACGCATCTAGGTCCTAGGGTGATGAGGACCCTAGTGCCATAGTGCGCGGCGTGCACAGCACCGATGCAACGAGCACTCATGTCGCGGGCCAGCACCTTGTCGGCACTGCTCGTGGATTCTCCTCCTGGACGCTGGTGATCGGGCGACGAGCGAGTTTCCTGGACTCCGCTCACCGTACACTGGGGTTGGGATATAAAAACGGCAGCACGACCTGCTTCCAACACACAAACACAATGCCACTCTACTACCTGTTCGGTTTGAGCGCGATCGAGCTGAGCTCCTTCGGCGAGGAGGTGTTCTTGGTGGCGCTACGATTGTTCCTCGCGGCACTGCTGGGCACGTTGATTGGCTCGTCGTTCCTCCTGGATATACTCATAAGGAAAGAGCGGGCTCGAGACAACGCGAGGCTGGTGGCTCGAGGTGTGGAAGAAAATGCTGCACGGGGTGGTCCTCCACCATGATTGATCCTCCGTCGCTTTGTGCCGGCGGAGTAATCGTGTGCTGCGGTGGTGGCGACTTGCGGTGCCACGCAAGGTAGTGATGGTGTGGATGATGGGTCCAGATGCAGGTGAGGTGGCTACGCCAGCTCAGGAATCAGTTTAGGGCACAGGAAAAATTTCGCGGAGTACTCCACGAAATGTAGGTGTCGAGGTAGAATCGGAGTTAAAATCTGTATCGGGGACTTGTAATGGATTGCGAGAAATAGAGCTGGCAGTGTTTCTCTGGAAACACAATTGGGTTCCCAAAAAAGAATCAGGGACGAGAAATGGCCAAATGAACAAGTCCTCTTCGAGGTTCGGGGTTTGGAAATCTGGCACACGAGGTATGCATAGATAGAGAGGGATATGTGACTTTGCATTCCCCCTAGTACTACTCAATTGTACTCGTGGGTGAACCGAGTATGCGTGCAGTATGCAAAAATATCTAAACAAACAGACAGAAGCAATAAACATGCAACAGAAAACGCCAGACAAATCACACTAAGGTGTTTTAATGCTAGTGGGTATATGTACTCCTGGTATACATATACCTACACCAGCGTGCATTTTATTAGAGACTCGGAACGAGTCAATGTTGATTTTAGTGTATGTGTCGTACGGATTAAAATCTTATTAGCACACATTGCCAACCCTGTCAAACATTTCTGCTTGATAGAGAGACAAGCAAAAACAAGCACACAAACAAAAGCAAGCAAGCAAATAACACAACATACGGGTTACAACAGTACTAGCATACATCAAAGCACAAGCGCAGCACGCGCTAATAGAAACTACTTGCTATGGGATACATGGTTCTATCCTCATATCGGGGATGAACCGACAAACCGATCGACTAGCAGGAACCACTGACTGTGTGACTGAAGTCAGGCAGAAGACTGGCCTTGCTGGGGCTCTCCTGGAGGACGAAGACTGAGCCAATCTCCATCTTCATCGTCTGACACTTCTATGGGTTAGGGCGGTGGGGCTAAAATTGCTCCAGAAAAATGCAGCTGATGGATCCGGAGAAGAGACTTGTTGAGGGTGATGATGTTTGGCTTGGGCCACAGCATAGGTTGAGAGGATAGCACTGGTTCGGATGGCGTTGGGCCAACAGCTTGAGATGCGAAGTTACGAGCCTCACGATAAGCTTCCTTGACGACTCGTACCACATTATTATCCATGGCTCTAAACTCGGCAAGCAACATTGAAATCAACATCCCCTGGGCAGTGATGTATTGCACCAAGCGAGCGGTTGTGGGATCATCTCCTTGGCTAACGGAAGAAGGCTGCATTACTGCGTTTGACATAGTGGGGGAAAAGCAGAACTCCCGCCTTGTTGCGACATGCGGGAAGTTGGTTCGGAGGTGTAGGATAGCCTCCATAGAAGCGGCTTGAATGGCTAAACCAGAGATAGGCATGGCTCTACCCTGTAAGACGAAAGGCTGGACGTCTACTGCGGGACCTAGGCTGATGTGCACTCTTGCAGCAAAGCGATGAAGGTGAGGGACGGGTGCCGATTGGAACACCAGGTAATCGGGGCTAGTCTTGCCGCCAAAGGCTTTGGTGAGCATCTCGGCAAGAAGGGGTCGAAAACCAGGGTGGTTGACGTCATAGGTGCGGGTATAATACGTGGGAGTTTTGGAGCTGCTAGGCATGGCTGGGGAGCTACTAGCTAAGCTTCTCTATAGGGACATGGCAGGCTGAGGAGCGATACAACTAGCAGAAAGGGGGTTTTATAGGCAGCTACGCGGGACAGGACCGCATGGCGTGGCCCCTTTCCCTTAATGGCGAAGGGAAAGTGGTGCGGCCGACCAGAAAGGATAGGATTGCTCCACGTTTCACGGATAACTAGGCGGGGACAGCGGGGTGAGGACTTGTCGGTCCCGACTGCGCCGGCTATTGATTAACAGTGGCCATGCCGGATGCCATGGATGGGTCAAATCCCTTAGGGTCATTACGGGTTAATGGTAGCGGTAATCTAATGCTAGGATAATCTACGCCAGCTTGGCTGCTCTGATACGAAGCCCCGTGGCACCCCGATCCGCATGGAGCAGGGGGCCTTCACACGTCAGCCTAGGATAACACCTGACGCACGACAGGTCCATGATACAGCATTCCAGGTATAAGAATATTCATCAAATACATGTGTATATAATTACATCAGTGATGAATATAATATTCTGGCATAGCCCTAAGGCTATTTACATGGAAACGGAAGTCTATTAAAATGGTGGCGGAAGTCTTGGCAGCATAACACTCTGGCTGGGCTCCACAACTCACAGGACTGGCAAGATTATGGCCTAGCACGACGGAACAAGTGAACGACCTACAAAACTGGCATGACATGCCAGGTCAGTACATTGAATGTACTTGCAAGACAACCAAATACATAGCATCCAAACAAGCAGAAGACAAAGCAAGAACCAAGCAAAAGCATCTGCAACAACCTATTTCATATCAGAAACTAAGCATGGCATAATATCAACCAAAGACATAAACTAACATCATGGCATCCACTACCATGGCAACAACATGGTATATCAAATTTACTTCTACCATGGAAAAAGGAAAACATAGCATATCATCTCTATCATATCAATCAAAGCATGGCATGGCATCATGAAACTATATTGAAAATAAACTACCAATCATATCCCATGCAGACATAGCATGTTAACTGTAACCATCTCATGTTCTACAATGGTTCTTTAAATGCAAACATACTAATCATGCAATGCCACCAAAATTGTGCACTAAGCACCTCGGACTCTCTTACCAATGGTGATCACCATGTTTCCTGATAACCAACAAAGACAAACTTGTGATCCTTACGCCGATCACAACCCGACCACATCTGGCCCATGATCCTTACAGCGATCACCACCTGACCAACAACTGGCCCGTGATCCTTACGGCGATCACAACCCGACCAACAACTGGCCCGTGATCCTTACAGAGATCACAACCACATTAATCAGCTTAATTATTTCCGGTTTATCCTCCATTTTGATTAAGACTCGATAGTGTACCCTACTACGAACTTGTGTCCATGAACTTGGACGCGGCTATCGATAGTTTAAATACACTCTGTAGAGGTAGCGCACTGTACCCACACCACGGAACCCATGGCCTCGCCATGCCATTCGGGTGGACCAATGGCATTTCGACGAAACCGATCTACTGTCATGACACTCTCCCGGCCACTCCGACTCACTCCCCACTGGGCTACTCCTGGGTGGCCCCGTGTCTACCTCAAGACACCTCGACCACCGTCATGGCCACGATCCACACTGGGACCCGGTACCAAAACTCAACTTAAGAACGGGCTCACAAGGCTTATGTCCGCCTACCTGATCAGGGTAGCGCGCGCCCATAACCTTCCCTAGTTGGAGACACTGACCAGAGGCACGACAATAGACCGCATTAAGGTCGTCCCATACCGGCAAATGTGGTTGCACTGGAAAAAGTTCGATTTGGCGGCACTATGACTCGATCCCATCGATGACAGAGGAGGTTTGTTATTATTAAGTCATTTAAATTTCTCCATCATCATGAACATGAATGCAACAAATGAGCATACATCATACAAATGCTTTAACAAAACATCGAGCTTCTCAAGTGAATACTTACAGCATAAAGAACATGACAATACCAAGTACTAACATATCAACGGTGCATCATCATCATAGCATTTTATAATGATGACATGAAAATAAATTAGAGTAGTGACATGGCATCATCAATAACAACATTCTAACTAGCCTGGCAAAAGATATCATGAACACACAAGCATGCATGGTAAGCATAATAAAATAACTGCAGACAAAAATGAGAAGAAATAACTACAACTACACACACACAAGGTGCAAGCAAAGTCAACATGCAAGTTCGGGGCTTATGATAAGAGGTTGGCTTGCCTGGGGGTCGACAAATACTCCGGGAAGAAGTGGGAAACGATCGCAGAAAGATTTGCCGGAAACAGTTCTCTCTCGGAGGGGACTGTTTACGTGCATGGTCAAAACGGTCATTTTCACTATGTCAAACCATAGTGAAAGTGATGGGAACGGAGCGGGCTCGATGATATGAAGACGTGGGCATTGGATTTACCTCAATCGGAGTTACGGGTAAAAAGATACGGGCATCTAAAACTCAGGGACTGATCTGTAAAAATACTTCTACAAACTGGTCCCTAGTAGTTTTAAACCGAACGCGTATTTTCTGAATTAGTGAAACGGCTTCGCGCTGGGCGCCATTCGAATTAGTGAAACAGCTTCGCGCTGGGCGCCTCCACTTGAATGACGTGGCGTGGACCGGGTCAAAGGGGAGAGGCGGGGCCGGGCTCCAGTGCCGCTGACAGGTGGGGTCGCAGGGCCCGCCTGGCCAGGTCAACACCTCCTCCTGGCCGCTCCTTCTTCTCCATCGCGACAGAGGCCGAGCGGGACGGGTCGGGCGCCGGTGCAGCTGTCGTCTCGCTGATCCTCCGGTCCGGCCGACGGGCGCAGGGCTTGGCCACTCCTCGCCGCACCCGCTGGTGGCCGTGGGGTCGCTCGGCGTGGACCACAGTGCCGGGGCCATGGGGAAGGTCGCGGCGGCCGAATGCTTCGAAAGGGGAGGCACGCCGACGAGGCTCCTCCGCCGGAGTTGGGTGGGGTGGTGGAGATCTGCGGCTCCAGGGAGGGTCTAGGGCGCCGAGGAAACGGAATGGGAGGGCTAAGAGGCTAGAATGGCCGAGGAGGATCAATGGTAACTTTGATGTCTGGTAGGCTTAGGGTAGCAAAGACTACGGTCCTGGGAGTTTTGAGATCATTGGGACAATTATTTAGCATAGTTGCTTAAGAACTACTATCATATGTCCAGAAATCAAATGATGATGAAGCACTCACTAGGTGTGATGGCTTGAGCTATAACTTGGCAAATCCTCATGATTAGGTTATATGTAGATGCTGTAAAAATATCACACCAAATGGACTTACCAAATTGGTACTTTCTTCACAAGCATCAGCTTTGACCAGAAACTTGGGAAAATGCTAGGAAAATATTGGCTAGATAAAATTAGCCAAACTCTTGGTTAGGTCGGTTATAAGGATAGGAGAAGGCTTGGGAATATTTTCAGCCATAATGGAGCAAGATAAAATATACTTGCTTCACAACCTGAAAATATGGACAGAATACAAGAATTGCTCCTGGGCTCACATAGATCCATGAAATGAGCTGCGTTTCTGGGAAGGCTCATTATTTGGAATACTTGAGAGGATGGCAAAGTTTCATCCCATTTGGAAACTCTATGAAGGTACTTCCTTCACAAAATTTTAATCTGGTCAGAAACTTTGGAAAATTGCACAGGGAGCTACGACGATTGGATTGAGCTCATCTTTGGTCTCCGTTGGTGATTTATCAAAATTAATCACCCTGCAAAATAGCAACTCAAAAGAAATTAGGAATAAGGCACTTCCTTTGCAAAAATTTCAGAGAAGGCAGAAACTTGCATTGGATCATGTGCCCAATTTTTGAACTGATAAACATGAGATAATGATCGAACTAGTTTTTATATAGCAAGGACAAGCTCCACAATTTATGTGAGAATTTTATCTGCTATAAAAATAATAGTTCCTTTAGAAAATGGCAGAAATGCAATATTGGTATTAAATAGGAAAAGGCATTTTTCCTTATTTAAATATGGCCAATATGATTTCTAGAGCTTGGATTAGGCATAATTATCAACTCCACAAAACCACATGAATTTAGGAGATGTCTAGATATTCCTTTTGAATTTTTATTCCTTAGAAAGGCAAGAAAAGGAATAAATCATAATTCAAAAATATTGCATGGGACTTGGCAATATTTTTGCATATCCAAGGTTGAAAAGGATATAAGGGTCTCTAGGAACAGATAGGATGATCAACTTATCAAGGAAAGTGATAGCCCCTTTGAAATCACAAAGGGCATATTCAAATCCCGAAAATTTGGAATTAGGGTTTGAGAAGGTTTAAGATGATGCAACTGAGGTCCTGCCCACTGAAAAAGACAGGAGCAAGCTTTGGAAGGTTGGAAATGACAAGAATTCTCAGGGTCATCCAAGAAACTCAGGAGAAAGATTTTGAAAAATGAGTGCGAGGAAGAAATAACAGCACAAAAATTGATAACCCAATTTTGGGGCTGTTACACATTGCTACCCCCGAGGGCCGCCATCCCGCCTAACCCTCGAGCAGTTGACCACGAGATCTAGCCCTTTGACTTTCCACTGAAGGGCTTTGACCAGTGGACTTCTCCACCCGGTTGTGTCAGGTCAGCACAGAGGGACACCTGGGAGCAACATCCGGGCTAAAACAACAGCTACATCCCCTTTGTGTAGACCCGATGCGTCCGTTTCCCCCTCCAGGTGCTGGCGGCGGCACCGTCCGTGAGGGGGGCCACACCCCGGACACGCGTGCCGCCTCTTCCGACATTCCACAACACCACCCCGCATGTATGAGGGGCCGGTGCGACATTCCGATGGCATTGCTACCCCCAGGGCCCCCGTCCCGCCTAACACTGGAGCGGTTGACTACGAGATCTAGCCCTTTGACTTTCCACGGACGGGCTTCGAACAGTGGACCTCTCCACCCAGTTGTATCAAGTCAGCACAGAGGGACACCTGGGAGCAACATCCGGGCCAAACCCAGAGGTACATCCCCTCCGTGTAGACCCAACGCATCCGTTTCCCCCCTCCAGGTGCCGGCGGCGGCGCCGTCTGTGAGGGGGGCCATGCCCCGGATACGTGTGCCGGGCGTTTGCAACCGCCACAACACTCTCAGACTTGTGAGAAGCCGCGTACGCAAGATTGGCGCCATGCTAGCCCATGGAGGCCGTCGGCCATAGTCGTAGACATGCGAAGGGTAATCCGCGTAGAGGGAAGTGTTCGGATACTTCTCCATGACCAAAAATTATGAAAAATTACCATCGCTCCTATAGCACATGTGCCCATGTTGTGTAAAAAACTCATGATTTTATCGCGATCCGAGTATTTAATAATACTCACGCTGCACCGTTACCGCAAAATGTCTACTACTGTGTCATCGCCGTCCATGAGGGGGGGCACATCCCGGAGATGTGTGTCGCCTCTTCGGGCATGCCACAACACCACCCCACATGTATGAGAGGCCGGTGCAATGCTCTGGTGGCATTGCTACCCCCCCCCCCCAGGGCCCCCGTCCCGCCTAACCCTGGAGCGGTTGACCACGAGATCTAGCCCTTTGACTTCCCATGGACGGGCTTTGACCAGTGGACCTCTCCACCCCGGTTGTGTCAGGTCAGCCCAGAGGGATACCTGGGAGCAACATCCAGGCCAAACCCACAGCTACATCCCCTCCATGTAGACCTAACGCATCCGTTTCCCCCCTCCAGGTGCCAGCGGCGGCGCCGTTCGTGAGGGGGGCCACGCCCCGGAGACACGTGCCAGGCGTTTGGAACCGCCACAACACTTTCAGAATTGTGAGAAGCCGCGTACGCAAGATTGGTGGCATGCTAACCCATGGAGGCCGCCGGCCACAGTCGTAGACATGCGAAGGGCAATCCGCTTAGAGGGGAGTGTTCGGATACTTCTCCATCACCAAAAATTATGAAAAATTACCATCGTTCCTATAGCACATGTGCCCACGTCTTGTAAAAACTCATGATTTTATTGCAATCTGAGTATTTAATAATATTCACGCCGCACCATTACCGCAAAATGTCTACTATTGAGTCATCGCCGTCCGTGAGGGGGGCCACACCCTGGAGATGCATACCGCCTCTTAGAACATGCCACAAGACCACCCCACATGTATGAGGGGCCGGTGCGACGCTTCGGTGGCATTGCCTCCCGCCCCCCCCCCCCAGGGCCCCCGTCCCACCTAACCCTAGAGCGGTTGACCACGAGATCTAGCCCTTTGACTTTCCACGGAAGGGCTTTGACCAGTGGACCTCTCCACCCGGTTGTGTCAGGTCAGCACAGAGGGACACCTGGGAGCAACATCTGGGTCAAGCCCACAGCTAGATCCCCTCCGTGTAGACCTGACGTGTCTGTTTCCCCCCTCCAGGTGCCGGCGGAGGCGCCGTTCGTGAGGGGGGACACAACCCGGAGACACATGCCTCCTCTTCGGACATGCCACAGCACCACCCCGCATGTATGAGGGGCCGGTGCGATGCTCCGGTGGCATTGCTACCCCCCCCCCCCCCCAGGGCTCCCGTCCAGCCTAACCCTGGAGCGGTTGACCACGAGATCTAGACCTTTGACTTTCCACAGACGGGCTTCGAACTATGGACCTCTCCACCGGGTTGTATCAAGTGAGCATAGAGGGACACCTGGGAGCAACATCCGGGCCAAACCCACAGCTACATCCCCTCCGTGTAGACCCAACACGTCCGCTTCCCCCCTCCAGGTGCTGGCGGCGTCGCCGTCTGTGAGGGGGGCCATGCCCCGGAGATGCGTGACGGGCGTTTGCAACCGCCACAACACTCTCAGACTTGTGAGAAGCCGCGTACGCAAGATTGGCGGCATGCTAGCCCATGGAGGCCGCCGACCATAGTCGTAGACATGCGAAGGGTAATCCGCGTAGAGGGAAGTGTTCGGATACTTCTCCATGACCAAAAATTATGAAAAATTACCATCGCTCCTATAGGACATGTGCCCATGTCATGTAAAAAACTCATGATTTTATCGTGACCCGAGTATTTAATAATATTCATGCCGCACCATTACCGCAGAATGTCTACTACTGTGTCATCGCCGTCCATGAGGGGGCCACACCCCGGAGACGTGTGCCGCCTCTTCGGACATGACACAACACCACCCCGCATGTATGAGGGGCCGGTGTGATGCTTCGGTGGCATTGCTACCCCTCCCTCCGCCCCAGGGCCCCCGTCCTGCCTAACCTTGGAGCGGTTGACAACGAGATCTAGCCCTTTGACTTCCCATGGACGGGCTTTGAACAGTGGACCTCTCCACCCGTTTGTGTCAGGTCAGCCCAAAGGGACACCTGGGAGCAACATCCGGGCCAAACCCATAGCTACATCCCCTTCGTGTAGACCCGACGCATCCGTTTCCCCCTCCAGGTGCCGGCGGCGGCGCTGTCGGTGAGGGGGGCCATGCCCCGGAGACGCGTGCCAGGCGTTTGCAACTGCCACAACACTTTCAGACTTGTCAGAAGACGCATACGCAAGATTGGCGGCATGCTAGCCCACGGAGGCCGCCGGCCACAATCGTAGACATGCGAAGGGCAATCCGCGTAGAGGGGAGTGTTCTGATACTTCTCCATCAACAAAAATTATGAAAAATTACCATCGTTCCTATAGCACATGTGCCCACGTCATGTAAAAAACTCATGATTTTATCGCGATCCAAGTATTTAATAATATTCACGCTACACCGTTACCGCAAAACGTCTACTACTGTGTCATCGCCGTCCGTGAGGGGGGCCACACCCCGGAGACGCGTACCGCCTCTTCGGACATGCCACAACACCACCCCGCATGTATGAGGGGCCGGTGCGACACTCCGGTGGCATTGCTACCCCCCCCCCCCCGAGGGCCCCCATCCCGCCTAACCCTGGAGAGGTTGACCACGAGATCTAGCCCTTTGACTTTCCACAGAAGGGCTTTGACCAGTGGACCTCTCCACCGGTTGTGTCAGGTCAGCACAGAGGGACACCTGGGAGCAACAGCCGGGCCAAACCCACGGATAGATCCCCTCCGTGTAGACTCGACGCGTCCGTTTCCCCTCTCCAGGTGCCGGCGGCGATGCCGTCCGTGAGGGGGGCCACACCCCGGAGACGCGTGCCGCCTCTTCGGACATGTCACAGCACCACCCCGCATGTATGAGGGCCCAGAGCGACGCTCCGGTGGCATTGCTACCCCCCAGGGCTCCCGTCCCGCCTAATCCTGGAGCGGTTGACCACGAGATCTATCCCTTTGACTTTCCACGGACAGGCTTCGAACTATGGACCTCTCCACCCGGTTGTATCAGGTCAGCACAGAGGGACATCTGGGAGCAACATCCGGGCCAAACCCACAGCTACATCCCCTCCGTGTAGAGCCGACGCGTCCGCTTCCCCCCTCCAGGTGCCGGCGGCGGCGCAGTACGTGAGGGAGGCCACGCCCCGGAGATGCGTGCCGCCTCTTCGTACATGCCACGACACCACCCGGTTGTGGTACGTCATCCCATAGAAACACTTGGGTGCAACGTCCCCTCTGTATAGACCCGATGTGGCTGTTTCTATCCTCCAGATGTCGGCAGCGGCATCGTCCGTGAGGGGGGCACACCGCGGACATGAGGGGGTCACACTCCGGAGACAGGTGCCGCCCACTAAATTTCTATCGGCATATTAATGTGCTCGAAAAAATACAAACTATATATATATATATATATATATATTCATAATCTATGGAAAAATTTACAAACTACATATATATTCATATAATACAAAAAAAAGCATAAAAATATATGTAAAAAAAGCATAAAAACATGTGTAAAAAACGCATGTAAAAATTAACTATGCCAACGGCATTGCCGTCGGCATAGAGACGGCAAGGTTTTGACGGGCGCAGTGCCGCGGATCGGTGATGTGGCACCTATGCCGACAGCTGCCGTCGACATATCTACGCTGCGGATCGGTGACATGGCATGCGGAGATATGCCGACGGCCGCCCGTCCCGACCGTCGGCATAGGTTTGACGGCGTTAGCCGCTGGTCATGGGCGGGGTCGCTGGGCCCATAGGTATGCCGACGGCTGATTTATGCCGACGGCTGCTGTCGGCGTGTCTGCATCTAGGTCGACGGCCGTTCTGTGCCGACTGCTGCCGTCGGCATAGATCGGTGTAGCCCGACAGCCAGGATAAGCCGATGGCCAGGACTAGGCTGTCGGCATAGCTCGAAGTAGGCCGACGGCAGCCGTAGGCATAGTTCTAGCCATCGGGGTAGGACCGTTTTCCGGTAGTGCAGCACAGACTACACAACACCGACTACCCCCTAAAAGCTGAAGACGTTTAGTAATTTTCTTAGCCTAAAAGACATTTAGTTTTTGATTGATAAGAGAAGGGTGACCCTCCTTGTAGCCGCTTCACGAAAAACGCATGTCTTTTGCATTCAAAAAATGAAAAATGGTTTTTGAATTTTTTACGGTGTTTTCAAAAACCGGCGGATTTCGTCACGGTGGTCGTCCGTGGCTAGGGTTTGAGTCATGTTTTTAGCATTCAAAATATGAAACTTATATTGTTTCATACATGACCGTGCACAAAAACCCATAATTTTATATTTCATCCATGAGCATGCATAAAAAATTTCAATTCCCATCAATTACCAAATTGAATATTCATTGTTAAGAAATTGACATGTTTAGATGACACTGTCATACAACATCCATGAGCATGCACAAAATTAAACCTGACATACTTAAGATGGACATGTTCAGATTACACTAACAAGCTTAAACCTAACATGCTTAACATTGCCACTTCATTTTCTTAACATCTTCACTCCTCCTTCTTCTCCTTCATCAACCTGATACACTTAGAGTGGCGAATCCCAACGCGGATGTACTCCTCTACCACAATTGGCATGGTCCTGTCGCCGAGCTATGGAATCGTCAGCGCCACTACCATCGCGAGGTCATCGTTAGGCACCACCATCGTGAGGTCAGCGTCAGGCACCACAATCGCGAGGTCATCGTAAGCCACCACCATAGCAGGGTCGTCGTCAGCCACCACCATAGCAAGGTTGTCGTCAGCCACCACCATAGCAAGGCCGTCGTCAGCCAGAATAGGCTGCACCTCCCTCGCTCTGCTCCTCGGCATCCCTGCACTGCTCCTCGGCATCCCTGCTGTGCTCCTCTTCTTGCCCACTCTGCTCCTTGTCATCCCTGCTCTGCTCCTCGTCATCCACGCTCTGCTCCCATTGCCTGGCCAAATGCAACAAAGTGTGAACATGGTGTTCTCATTGTGCTAGTAGAGGAAGCCAAAAGGACAGGAAGAAGAGAGGCAGAGAGCTTACTGGCATCGTCATCGTGCTGGTAGTACATGCGGCACATGGTGTTGTCGAACACCTTCACGGTGAACATGGCGTCGTTGTCGTAGCGGAAGACAAGGAAGTACCCGAGCTGTAGCTCATGGGCGCAGGCGAAATGCTCCCAGCCGGGCCCTAGGTACATATGGCCTTCACCATCGAACACCACCAACACGTCCCACAGCCTGTGAAGCCCGCTGCCGGCCTCCCGTGGCTTCACTTTGTGGGGCTCATGACCGGCGAGCATCTTCGCAAACTTGTCAGGCAGCCTCTGCAGCGAGGGTCAAGCAGTGGTTAATTGTGGCAATCAAGCACTAGACAGCAGAGTGATGATAAAGAAATGAGTGGTGATAAACATACCTTCCTACTGTAAGATTTCTCAATTACGATCTCGAAGAACTCGAAACCTTCCAAGCCAGCCGTCTCACTTCTCTGAAAAGCAGCATTGTAAATTAAACAACAGGACTGGGCAGAAATAGGAAACAAGCACTTCAAAATAGTAGAATAATTACTACATGTGTTTGCCAGGGCCTCAATTTGGAATACTACTATAAATGGCAATGGCCTCAATTTTCTCCCACTCTATCTTGGCAAAGGGGCAATGAGTAGAAGAAGAACATCAACATCAACAGCACCCATCAATATTTCTGATGGCAAAAACATCAAAAGACAGACAGACTTGAGCATGTGCACTCATAAATGTAATGTTTCTTGGCCACTAAGCTGGAGAAGAATGTAATGTTTCCATACCTGAGCATGTTCAGTTTAAAAGAATATAAACAAGCAAGAATGCATGCATGCATATCAAAAGTTGGCATCTATTGCTGCTACTACTCTGCCCATGTTCATGCAGGTCACTACACCTGCATATGCATGAATCCCACTGCAGCACGAGACTTGACAACTAGAATAACCACAACTAGTAACAAAAGGAACACTCCTCATCAGTTACATTCAGTTAATTACACAGCAACAACAACAGAATTCCTGTCAGCACTCCTCATCAGTTACATTCAGTTAATTACACAGAACAGCAACATGATTGCCGTATGCATGCCTTGTTAACTGTTGTCAGCAGTCTGGCAACAGCAACAACATGTTCACCATAGAATTCAACACCAACAGAATTTAGTTAATTCAGTTAATTAACCACATAATTCAACAGCAACAGAACAACATGTCTACCACACTATCTACCACAGAATTGCTGTCAGGTGACTACCAACAGCAACAGCATAGTAATCTAATAGCAATTCAACCACACTAGATCCACCAACAGAGCATACAGCAATTAAATCCACCAAGAACAACTATATGCCTAAATCCACCAAGAACAACTAGATGCCAAGTATGCATAACGAATCCTAGATTCTCAAACCCTAGAGCAGAAGAGAAAGGAGAGAGGATATGAAGCAGATGGCTTACCTACGCCGGAGTCCGGTGGCGCAGGGCAAGCCGCGCGCGAGGCGTCGAACCAGCAGAGGCGCCGAGGAGAAGAACGGGAGGCGTCGCCGTCACCTAAAATAGCACAAAAATTGTATTAGAAAACACCCTAATCCTATCCTAATCAATCCCTAATCCAGCGGCAAGAACCCTAATAAAATCAATGGAATCACCCTAATATATCATAACAATAGATAGGAAGAGGAAGAGGAAGAAGCCGGCGGATTCATACCTCAGTAGAGTCGGTGACGAAGAGAGAGGAAGGAGTCGGCAGCAGTGGGAGAGGAAGGAGCCGGCGGCGGCGGAGAGGAGGAGCGGCTCGAGTGGCAAGGAGTAGTGGAGAGGGGGAGTGGGGAAAAGAGTGGAGAGGAGGAGGAGCGGGCCCAATTATCAGCGAGTGGTTTGATATATTGAAAAGGGTGGGCATAGAGTACAAAACCAACAACCTCTTCCTAGCCCAGTGGTAGAAACCAAGTAAAATAAGCACACGGTCGTGGGTTCGAGCCCCACTCGCGCATATTTTTTGGCCGCGCGAAATAAGTGAAATAAGTATTTTCTGGGGAGTGGGTCAAGTGGGTAGAGTAGCAAACTGGCCCTCTTGTTAGCGAGTGGGTCGAGTGGCCCACTTGTCAGCGAGGTATGTGTTAAATACTTGCCTGGTTTAAGAATTTGAAAAGAGATGGCATAGAGTAGATGATCAGTAGCCTCTTCCTATCCTAGTGGTAGAAACACAGTGAAACAAACGCACGGTCGTGGGTTCGAGTCCCCGCTCGCGCATATTTTTTTGCTCATAGGGAAATGATCCAAATTCAGTTACATCTTCTGTCCAAAATAGCTCTGACCAAAACATCTTCAGTTCAAAAAAACATGAATTAAACATCTTCAGTTCTGAAACTTGAACTAAACATCTTCAGTTCAAAACTACTAAATGGTCACAAAAACAACATCTTCTGTCTGATCATTTTGCAATGTTTTGCATCACAACCAAAAACAACATCTGCTACAGCATGTGCATCTTCAGTTCACCAAAAACAGCATCACATCACAACCAAAAACTACATCAGGATCATCTGCTACAA
Source organism: Triticum aestivum (assembly GCF_018294505.1). Taxonomy (NCBI): domain Eukaryota; kingdom Viridiplantae; phylum Streptophyta; class Magnoliopsida; order Poales; family Poaceae; genus Triticum; species Triticum aestivum. The sequence goes on from NC_057807.1 coordinate 568,548,963, forward strand.
CCATACATAAGTCTCATTGATATCCAAAATGCACAACCATCAGGATCACATCAAAAATGTGTTTTGCATACAAAATGCTTACAAAATACTACAACCATCAGGATCACATCAAATGCTTACACAAGGAAATCAAATGTTTTGCATTTTGTATCAAATACTACAACCAACATTTTGTCACATGATCATACCACTACAGCCATCAGGATCTCACATGATTCTTAAACCACTTAGAAAACCCCTTGGCAACCCTTTTATCAACATGGATATTGCTTTCTTCCTGATTTAACTCTTCCTTGCATTTCCTGCAATCCCAGCAAAACATGTAAATTAAAACATTAGGCTGGTGCCAACCCAAGCAAAAAAATATAATGAGTGCACAAGATATAAGGTACTCGATATATGGTAGAACCTCGGCGCAATTGCTGAGCACAAACCAAACCATCTTGTCATACTCATCACCAGCCTCCAAGTATTGTGAGGCTCCAAGAAAGTTCACACCATGGTTGAAAACAGAGACATCACCACTTTGCGAATCAGACCGCTCTCTATTTCTGCCCAGCCGGTTCCATCTTGTTTCCACATCGCCAAAGTATCTAGAGGAAAAAGTCAAGCACGCGTCAACGACATATGCTTCAGGAATAGAACCTTCAGGTCTTGCCGTGTTTCGCACATAACGCTTACAAGTAAGTAGCCTTCTTTCGATTGGGTACATCCAACCGTATTGCATAAGGCCTCTAAGCATTGCCTCTTTTGGTAAGTGCACCACCAAATGGACCATCACGGTGAAGAAAGCTGGAGGGAAAATCTTCTCGAGCTTGCAAAGAATAATTGAGATTTCTTTTTCAAGTCTTTCCAGGAGAGTTAACTTGAGCGTTTTGCAGCACAGTTCTCTAAAGAAATTTCCTAGCTCAGCAACCGCTTCATATATATCCTTGTCCATGATTCCCTGGAGGCCCGCCGGTAAAATCCTTTGGAGGAGGATGTGACAATCATGGGTTTTCAGTACTGAAAGCTTGAATCCATCAGAAGTAACACACTTTGCTAGGTTAGCAGCATAACCATCTGGAAATTTTACCGCTCTTAGGAATTCACAGAATGCAAGCTTTTGTTCTTTACTCATTGTATACCATGCTTGTGGCATTTCAAATGAATCTTCATCTTCATTGTGATGTAGATGCAAATCTTCTCTTATGCCCATGTCCTCCAAATCAAGCCTAAAAGTAACCGTGTCCTTTGTCTTCCCTTCAATGTTCAAAAACGTCCCTAGGAGGTTCTCGCATATGTTTTTCTCAATGTGCATTACATCGAGATTATGCCTTAATTTCAGATCAGCCCAGTATGGCAAGTCCCACAAACAAGACCTCCGGTCCCAACATTGACCTTCCTCACACTTTCTTTTCTTTGCCAGCTTTCCTGGTCTGACATCTTTCACCTTTTCAAGTTGCTGCTCCAGCTCTTCTTTAGTGAATTCAGTTGGCCTGTCACGGGTTTCATTCTCACCATTAAATTCTTTGCTTCTTCGCCAGCGATGGTTTCGAGGAAGAAAGCGGTGGTGCCCAATATAGCAGATCTGGCTCCTTATTCTCTTTGAGCAAGGGTCTTTGTCACAATGGACACAAGCCTGATAACCCATTGTGATCCTCCCAGACAGAGTGTGCAGAGCCAGGAAATCATGGATGGACCATATGATTGCAGCACGTAGATTGAACTTTTCTTCCGGACTCAAGGCATCGTATGTAGGTACACCAGTCCAGAGCTGGAGTAGTTCTTATACGAGGGTCTCCATAAAGACATCAAAATCCTTTCCTGGAGACTCTAGACCCGGGATAAGCAATGACATCATGAAGTTGGACTAATCCACGCATGCCCATGGTGGCAGGTTGTATGGCACCACAAAAACTGGCCACATGCTATAAGACGTGCTCATGTTCCCAAATGGATTAAACCCATCTGTGGCAATGCCAAGTTTTATGTTCCTTGGATCTGTAGCAAAATCTAAATGTATACGGTCAAACTCTTCCCATGCCTCTCCGTCCGATAGATGGCTCAGCTCATTGTCCACAGGTTGCCGCTTCAGCTTGTGCCACTATACCTCACGCGATGATTTCTTTGAGATGAACATCCGTTGCAGCCTTGGTATCAAGGGAAAGTGCCTCAGTACCTTCTCCGGTATTGACTTCTTCCCATCAGCATCTTTCCACCTAGATGCATTGCATTTTGGACAGTTGTCATGTTTTGCTAAATCCTTCCGAAACAAGACACAGTTATTTGGGCACACATGTATTGACACATAACCTAACCCCGGCCTGCGGATTATGCTCAATGCTTCATCATAAGATCTGGGAACACAACTATCAGGGAATTGTAAGCTTAAAAGATGGAGTATTGCGTTGAATGCGGCATTGCTAATCCGGTAGAAAGACTTGATGTGGAGTAACTTCACGGTGAAGGTAAATCTTGAAAATTTACCCCCTTCATGAGCTGCGCGCTTCGCCTCCTCTAACACCTCAACAAACAACAACTTTTGTCCATCAGCACGATCTTCAGCATCGTAAAAATCCTTCAATAGGTCAGGAATCCTATCATCTTCATGCCCATCCTCTTCCTCCAAAACAGCATTATCTCACAAAACCTTTTCCATGAAATCAATGCCAGCATCACCACCACCCATCATATAAGGGGCATCTGTATCAGCATCAAAATGTTGAGGTTGACTGTCTAAGGGTTCTCCATGATATATCCATCTATCATATGTGTTGGATATCCCATTAAGAAGCAGATGATCTTCAACTCTTCCTTGAGCCATTCTTGAACGGTTGAGGCATTCGCAGCATGGGCAAAGAATGTGAGCATCGTTGGCAAAATTTGCCCGAACAAATGCCATGAAATCATCAACTCCTTTCATATGTTCTTTCAAAATCTTTCTAACTCCTTTTCTAATCCAGCTTCTGTCCATCTGCCAAAGACAAAAAATTGTTGCAACTTAGCAAATAAATCTAAGTGCATAAACATTAATTAATGAAAATGGATGGAAGTAATGGCACCCAACTTTATATGCTAACTGCCTAACCACAACATTCAACTATTTCCAATTTCTCACTACTTTAGTCCAACTTGGTGTCACGCCCAATATGCGACCCTATCCAAAAGGAACGCGAAGGTCCCACCAAGGATAGACCCGCATATTGAAACGCTTTTGCAAGGTGGATATCATTACATCAGCATTACATAATAGATGGGGATACATACATAAGGCATACAATGCCACATGAATACAACATCACAATACATAAGAGTGTCATCTGACTACGGATGAATCACAAACAGAAACTCAAACAACATCCACCCTGCTAGCCCAGGCTGCCGACCTGGACCTATCCCCTGATCGAAGAAGAAGCAGAAGAAGAACTCAACGCAAGCAAGCATCGCTCTCGCGTCATGACCATCGCATAACCTGTACCTGCAACTGTTGTTGTAGTAATCTGTGAGCCACGAGGACTCAGCAATCCCATTACCATGGGTATCAAGACTAGCAAAGCTTAATGGGAAAGGAAGGGGTAAAGTGGTGAGGCTGCAGCAGCGACTAAGCATATATGGTGGCTAACATACGCAAATAAGAGCGAGAAGAGAGCAAGCAGAACGGTCGTCAACTAGTAATGATCAAGAAGTGATCCTGAACTCCTACTTACGTCAAACATAACCCAGAAATCGTGTTCACTTCCCGGACTCCGCCGAGAAGAGACCATCACGGCTACACACACGGTTGATGCGTTTTAATTCGGATCTGGTGTCAAGTTGTCTACAACCAGACATTAACAAATTCCCATCTGCCTATAACCGTAGGCACGGCTTTCGAAAGATTATACCCTGCAGGGGTGTCCCAACTTAGCCCATGACAAGCTCTCGCAATCAACGAAGGAATAGACCTTCTCCCAGGAAGACCCGATCAAACTCGGAGTCCCGGTTTACAAGACATTTCGACAATGGTAAAACAAGTCCAGCAAGACCGCCCGATGCGCCGACATCCTGATAGGAGTTGCACATATCTCGTTCTCAGGGCAACACCGGATGAACACTACGTACAACTAAAACCGGCCCTCGAGTTTCCCCGAGGTGGCGCTGCAAGTGGCTCTAGTTTGGACCAACACTTAGACAAGCATTGGCCCGGGGGGGCTGTAATAAAGATGACCCTTGGGTTGGCCGACCCAAGGGAAAGGGTAGGTGGTGGTGAGGCAAATGGTAAAACCAAGGTTGGGCCTTGCTGGAGGAGTTTTATTCAAAGCAAACTATCAAGGGGGTCCCATAAATCACCCGACCGCGTAAGGAACGCAAAATCCGGGAACATAGCACCGGTATGACGGAAACTAGGGCGGCAAGAGTGGAACAAAACACCAGGCAAAAGGCCAAGCCTTCCACCCTTTACCAAGTATATAGATGCATTAATAATATAAGAGATATTGTGATATCCCAACCAAAAACCCTGTCCACCATGGAGAAATCTTCAACTTCACCTGCAACTAGCAACGCTATAAGAGGGCTGAGCAATAGCGGTAACATAGCCAATCAATGGTTTGCATAGGAAAGGTGTCAAAGGTTAGAGGTTCATGGCAAATGGGATGGCTTGAATAAACAGGTGATAGGTAGCGCAGCATAGCGATAAAACGAATCAACTAGCATAGCAATGATAGTAGTGAGATCCAGGGTAGCGGTCATCTTTCCTGAAATCCTGCAAGGAAGAAGAACGATTCCATGAAGAAGATGAAGCCACGAAGAAGTACCAAGCGTAGACGAACGAATCCTCACGATCGCAACGAAACAGGAACTATCGAAAAGAAGCACACAACAAGGTAAACACACCATACATGAACAAGGCATGATGCACAACAAGCATGATGCGTGACAAAGCTACATGAAGCTACTCAAGGCAAGAGATGATGCAAACAAGAGCAACACATCAAGACAAGTTTAAATGAGGCCGGGAACAACATATAACAATTCCGGTAAGTCCTCATAAGCATATTTCGAAATTGGTCCAGATCTGAATAAACATTATGTTCAAGTAGTTAAACAGCAAGTTAGGATGCACCAAGATGATCTACACGAGATTCTAGTCAAGTTACATATAAAGTTCATTTAGTTCGGAGCTACGGCCTAGAAGATATGAGCAAAACAAGTTAAACATGACATTGATGCAAAATGCATACAAACATCAAGCAAACACCTCAAAACAAGGATGCAACATGATAATATGAAACTACATGCAATTCTAAGCAAGTTTCATATAGAGCACACTCAAAACGGAGCAACAGTTCAACACACACATGAAACAAGTTTAAAAGACAAGCTGTCCAAAACAGCAACTAGGCATATTTCAAGCATCAAAACAATATGCTACAGCACCCCAACATAAAAAAAGGCATGGTCATGATGTATAGGTAAAGCATAACAAAACATGAACACTGAGCTATCTCCAGAAATCACTAGAACATGCTCAAAAACACATGGTAAGATTGCAAGTTATAACAATTTCAGACTTTGCAGAAAATAACATCACGATGCAATGTTCAGAGCTATCAAACAGCATGTTACAGGAACTTATCATGGCAAACAAAGGTATGGCATGAATCTACTAAATGCATAGATCAAAAGTCCCTTACTGACCATAAGCCAAAAAGGAACAGAAAATATGATGGAACCCACGTAAACATAGCAAGTTATATTACAGATTCATACATGGCAGAAACAGAATTATGAAGGCATGTAAATGAGCTTGTGCAACTCACTACAGAGCAATACATGGCATGGCAAGACACCCAACAGTAAGAAGACATGTTTGTGAACCTAAGCATGGCAATAGCAAGTTCATAGGGTGCATGGATCACTAGCAAAACACATGTAAACAAGTGAACTTAATGTTAACAGGCTGACAGCAACATTCTGAAGCAAATTTGGAGTAAGATATGAACAAGCTACAACAAGCTATCATTGCTACCATAGGCATGTATGGTTAGAGGATGACATTTATATCAAAACATATATATAGAACATCTCCAGATTATGCATAGAATGATTAGTAGCAACATGTTTATATAGCATCACGAAATAACAGATTCAGCCTAGCAAAACAGCAACATCATGAACACTACTTAACAAGCTCGATACACTCACCACAAGTCATTGCATGACAAGATAAGCATAGCATCATCAAGAAGACATGTTTATGTAACAAACCAAGTCAAGAACAAGTCCATAGCATGCAAGGATCAACTATAGCAACCTTGGCCAAATTGAATAACATGTAAACAATCTGCCAGGAAACATTTTGAAGCAAAAGTAGAGCACTCAAATTACATGCTAGACTACTCCATAATTGCAACAAAGGGCATTAATGGATAGACAATAACCACATGTTCAAAACACCCTTACTGAACTATCTCAAAATATGCATGGATCTCTCTGTAGCATCAAGTTTACAAGGCATCAAAATAACAGCAGAACAGAGACTAAAATCAGTAACATCATGATGCCTAGTTTGAATTCTTGTGCTAGTCACCACATTGCTCACAAAAATACATGGTAAGCACCTCTGTAAAGAAGACATGACATAATTCAAAACACATGAAGACATCAACCTCATAGGATGCACACATCAATCATGTCAAAAATGACAAAAGAGCTCGTTCTGATAACACACAGCAGAAAACATTATGAAGCACTCTTACAACGATGATTAAGGCATCTAGATGACCTCAAATGAATATAATTCAATGGAATGAAATTATGTACTCGTCGAGATGAACAATTTGACATATTACACGCACAAAACGGAGTAACATATGCGGAGATACGACATGACGAACATGGCATAAAAATTACACAGATTCGGGGACTTAGACGAAAATATCACCTCCGAAACAGATCTGGGGTTTCGGGCACTCGGGTCGAGGTTCGTTGGAGGCGGCTGGAGTTCTCGCCGGAGTAGAGGAGAAGGTGGCCGGAGGGGCTCAGGGACGGCCGGAGATGCTCGGGAGCGGCGGATCCGGTCCGGCCCGACCGGATCCGGCCAGCGGGGCGAGGGGCGCGGCGGCGGAGACCAACGGCGCCGGGCGGAGGCGAGCTCCGGCGCGGCGGACGCAGGCGGCGGCCGGCGGAGGAGCACGGCCGGACGGGGCGCAGGGCGCGGCGACCTCGGGCGGGGACGCCCGCGGGTGGCGGCGGCGGGGAACGGCGCCACGGGGCGGACCGGATGGCGGCGGGGCGGCGCCGGGTGGCCGGAGGGGCGGCGAAGGCGGCGAGGCACGGCGGCGCGACTGGGATCCAGCGCGGGCGCGCGGCGGCGGAGGACGGGCCCGGCGCGGCCCGGTTCGGCCCCGGGGCGGGCCGGATCTGGGCCCCAGGCGGCGGCGGCGATGAGGGCACGCTCGGGGACGCGTGTCGGGCTCAGATTGGCTGAGGGGGCGGCGGCGGATGTGTTCGGCTAGGGGCGGACATGTCCGGCGCGGCGCGGAGGACGAGAACTAGGGTTTCGGGGGGGTTTGACCGCGAATTTCGGGGGAGGGCTAGTTTTATAGGTAGAGGGAGCTAGGAGAGTCCAAATGGGGAGCGGTTTTCGCCCACACGATCGTGATCGAACGACCTCCAAATGGCACGGAACTTGACAGGCGGTCTACCTGTGCTATGCCAAGGCCAGTTGGCAAGCCTCGGGCCATTCCGAGAAAGTTTAACACCCACAGATGAAAAGAGAGAAGAGGGGGACTCCGGAGGGCATAGGAGCGCCTGATTGCAAAACGGACAACGGGGAAAAGGCTCGGATGCATGAGACGAACACGTATGCAAAATGAAATGCACATGATGACATGATAAAATGCAACACGCAAGCAAATGACATGACAACAACAACGAATAACTGGCAGACACCTGGCGCATCGAACTCGGGGCGTTACACTTGGTGGACAAAATAAATCAGCATTCAATATTTACTCATGGCATGAATGAGTCAAATGGATCAGGATCCTATTTACTCAGCATTCATTATTTACTCATGGACAAAATAAATCAGGAATTTAGAACAGAGAGCAACAGCAATTTCAGGATCCTGTTTCAGGGAAAGAACAACATCAATTTCATCAACGCAATTTACTCTTGGACAAAATAGAACAGAGAGCCTTGTTCTATTGATAGCTGACAACATAATTTACCACTCTGAATTGACTAAATTAAAAAAGAATTCTTAACAATTTCATCAACAGCAATTCTCCTAAAAATTCCATCAACAGAAATTCTCTTCATAATTTCTACCAAATTCATCAATGTCATTTCCAAGAGAGTTTTCCAAGATTACAACAAACCTAGATCAAATCAGTGTGTGTGTGTGTGTGTGTGTGTGTGTGTGTGGAGATTCTCCTAACAGATCTACATCAAATCAATGACATCAATAGAGAGGAGAGAGGGAGAGGAGAGGGGGGAGGAGAGGAGTGCATACGTGGGTAAGGTCTGCTTGCGGCGGCGGCGAGTCCCCCATGCTCGGTGGCGGCGAGTCCCCCATGCTCGGCGAGCCTCTCCTTGCGTGGGCGTCGTTCCTATGCCTGCCCCCACCACTGCAGGTCGCCCACGCCCCTGCTGGTCACTTCGGCAGCCAGCCACGCCTCCACCCCTACCGGTTGCTTCCACTGCCGGCCCCGCCCCCACCCCCGCCAATTTCCTGTCGTGGACAAGGCGAGCGGCGAGGCCCCCACCGATTTCCTACCGGTTGCTTCCGCTGCTGCCCCCACCGGGGACAAGGCGAGCGGCGAGGCCGTGGGCGAGGTCACCTGCAGCGAGGACGTGGGCGAGGTCACCTGCGGCAAGGCCGTTCCTACCCCCGCCCCCACCACCGCCAGTCGCCCCCGCCCCTGCTGGTCGCTTCGGCTGCCGGCCACGCCCCTGCCCGCAGCCCCCTGCCACCTGGTCGGAAGACCTAGAAATTTTTGGCTAAGTGTTGGCTCTGCCCACAGCCCGCCGCCACCTGGTCGGAATAGGCCCCACTTGTCACTGATACGAGAGAGCCGTGGTTTTGTATAGTATATAGAAAACTACCCACACATTAGCAACAATCCCTCTCTAGCCCAGCGGTAGCAAGCGAGCGAAGCAAGCGCGAGGTCGTGGGTTTGAGTCCCCGCTAGCGCACATTTTTTGGGTGAATTAAGCGCTCGGCCCCACCTGTCAAATGGGTCCTGCATGTCAGTGTGTGCCCCGTCTGTTGTTGAATATTAGTATTTAAGAAAAAATGACACCTAGACAGTGACACATAAGCGAGGTTGCTGAGGTGGCTGCCTAATCATCCTAATTCATTCAAAATCAAGTGTAGTGACCATGTTATATTGGTCGTTATCAGCTAGGCGTGAGGCAGTGGATAGTGCTTCCCGCTTTATGACCATTTCCACTAATGACATTATGACCTTTCTGACCAGAATGGTCGTTATAGGTTAGGGTTTGGAGCCCCCCCCCCCAATAGCTTTTGACCTATTGGTCTAAAATGGTCATAAATTTATGACCAATTCTTCCGGGGTCACTGACAAAAGGTCACTTGTTGACATATTTCTTGTGGTGGATGAGGAAGTTTACATGTGTCAGCCCCCGGGGTTCGTTGATCCTGCTCGCCCTCATCATCTGTGTCGCCTGGTCAAGGCGCTCTATGGGCTGAAGCAGGCTCCTCGTGCTTGTCATGCCAGATTGGGCTCTGTTCTTTGGTCACTTGGTTTTGTTCCCTCCACTACTGACACCTCGCTCTTCCTTCTGCATCGGCCTCAGGTGACGATGTATCTTCTGGTATAAGTTGATGACATTATCCTCAATAGCTCCTCGGATGCTGCTGCTGATCGTTTGATCTCTTCCTTGAGTGGTGATTTTGCGGTGAAGGATTTAGGAACGTTGCATTACTTCCTTGGCCTGGAAGTTTCATGTTCTCCTGTTGGTTTGACACTCACGCAGCATAAGTACTCAATGGACTTGTTGTGACGGGCAGGTATGCTGAAATGCAAACATGTCATGACTCCTATGTCTGCTACTGACCGTCTGTCTGCTTTTGATGGAGATCCTCTCACTTCTGATGATGCCACTGAGTATCGTAGCATTGTTGGTGGTCTGCAGTACCTGACTATCACTCAGCCTGACATCTCATATGCATTCAATGTGTCTGTCAGTTTCTTCATGCTCCTCGTACTTCTCATTGGACAGCGGTGAAGCGCATTCTTCACTATGTTTGCTTTACTGCCTCATATGGTTTACTCCTTCAGCCAGCACCGTCTCCTATGCTTTCTTCTTTTCCAGATGCAGGCTAGGCTGGTAATCCAGATGACAGGCGATCCACAGGGGGACATGATGTCTTCTTTGGTCCTAACTTGATCGCCTGGGCTGCTCGTAGACAAGATACAGTGTCCAGGAGTAGCACTGAAGCTGAATACAAAGCAGTTGCAAATGCTACAGCTGAGATCATATGGGTACAGTCCTTATTGAGAGAGTTGGGAGTCTCTCAAACTCAGCCGCCTGTTCTTTGGTGTGCCAACATTGGTGCTACATATCTATCATCTAATCCAGTGTTTCATGCTCGGACAAAACACATTGAAGTTGACTATCACTTTGTGCGGGAACGTGTTGCACAAAAGCTACTCCACATCAAGTTCATCTCTTCAAAAGATCAACTTGTTGACATCTTCACGAAGCCTCTTCCACAACCTCAGTTTGTAGGCTGCAAGCGCAATCTTAACATACTTTGTACTTTAGGGCATAGTTAAGATTGAGGGAGGGTGTTAGACTGTATATACATGTAGCCTCTGTATAGGTCTTGTATATTGTACCGTACACCTTTGTGTACCCCTTATATATATGAGATAGCCACACCCTTAACGGGTGTCATGTAGTTTCCCAACCCCTAAGTCATACAAGATGTACATGTTGAACATCATAGGGAAGCTGAAGGACTTGAAGCCTGATGAGAGTTGATGATCTAGTAGTCACCGTCCATGGTGTCTTTGTAATTGAATGGATGCAGGCGTGAACCCATGTGCCTCTTCTCGCAGGGTCCCTAATCGTGGGGCACTGGTTAGTGGTTACGCTGCCACCGCGAAACCAAGATGCCAAAGGAAGCCAGAGCTAACACGGTAGCGAGCCAACGATTATAGAAAGAAACACTAGAGTGGGAGATCGTAAGGCGGGCCAATGATAATATGATCTACGAAGAAATCCTGAAAACTGACTGATCACCCATGAACTATAAGAATAGTCAAATAAAAAAAGGTCTTAACAATTGGTAAGAAACTTGGTTGGATAGTTTGGTTGGTAGGGCTACGTAATATTGCATCACCCATGGATCGATTCAATGTTATGCAATTTATTTTTTCTAACAAAGACGAACAGCCAGGACGATGCACCAAGCGAGTAGGTTACGGGAGCGAGTGCGTGAAGGTTTCCTTTCTTCAAAAAATGTATTTGGCAACCCTGTGCCAGTTTGCAAAAACGTCACACCATCTGGATGTCGTCGATTTTAATCCAACGTGCATAACTCGTTCCAGCGTATCGTTTTTTTCTCTCTCACTGATGCGTGGGCCACCGCTGCAGGTCGCTCGCTCGAATCGTCTCCCTCCCGACGCGGACTTTACTCCTCCCCCCACTCCCTCGATTCATTTGCTAACCACGGATGCTCTACTCTGTTTTTCTCGGCCTCTCCGCCTCCGCTCTCTCTCCGTCGACGGCAAGCGGCGGCGCCTTCTCCGGCCGATTCTCGGCCGTAGTTTTGTGTTCCACCGGTGAGTATTGCTCAATCCCCCTCGCATCCGACCCGCGCTGCTCCGCTCTGTGTTTCTCGTCCGCTCCGCCCCCGCTCTCTCTTCGTCGACGGCGAGCGGCCGTGCCTTATCCGGTCGATAATCGGCGGTAGTTTTCTGTCCCACTTTTGAGTATCCCTAAACCCCCCTCGCATCTGCCCCACAAGTTTGTGCTCTGTTTCTCGGCGCCGTTAGTGGCGGGATGTTCGTCGGTTTGGTCGCAGGTTAGATGTCACGACCGGTCTTTCAATAAAAATATTTATTGAGAAAACCAATATTTAAATCCCAGTATAGGAAAAGTCATCCTTTCTGGTAGACAAAGCTTGATAAATAGAGAACCAGTAGCATCAAATATATTACAGGGTTGAGCTGAGGGTGCTCAACAATTTACTACAGTCTTGCCAATATAATACATATGGGCGGATATGACACAGGGGTGGGGTGGCATGCTACTAGCTCGAGGGAAAAGTGGTGGTGGATAACTTGACTTCTACTGGCAGTACATCGAGCGTCGAGGTGAGGCTCGATGAATTTATTCGGGGTTGCGGAAGCGGATAATACAATGACCAAGACAGGATCGCACAGGACTAACTGGGACTCCTCTAGGCGTCGGACTCGCGATCAAACTCTTCATCCATGAGATCACCTTCATCAGCATCTAGCCAAATCAACAAGCCAGGTGAGTACTTGAAAGTACTCGCAAGACAGTTCGGACAAAAGATATAATCAATGAATGCATGAATGCATCATGAATAAAGGATGATGCTCATATAACAATGGTAAGATTTGCAGAACTTGATAAATAAAATAAATAGCTGAAAAACCGATCGGGTGTCTGGAGCGATGCCTCGAAAGGTAAATAAATAAAAAAGGCATGACGCAGTCGGGCGTCTAAGCGACACCACATAAAGGGCTTAAAAGAAATGCCACAGTCGGACGTCTGGGCGACATCACATAAAGGGCTTTAAAAAGAAATGCCACAGTCGGACGTCTGGGCGACATCACATAAAGGGCTTTAAAAGAAATACCGTAGTCGAAGGTCTGGGCGACATCACAGACAGGGCTTTAAAAGAAATACCGCAGTCGGACGTCTGGGCGACATCACAGACAGGGCCTTAATAGAAATACCACAGTCGGACGTCTGGGCGACATCACAGACAGGGCTTTAAAAGAAATACCGCAGTCGGACCTCTGGGCGACATCACAGACAGGGCTTTAAAAGAAATACCGCAGTCGGACGTCTGGGCGACATCACAAACAGGGCTTTACAAGAAATACCGTAGTCGGACGTCTGGGCGACATCACGGACAGGGCTTTAAAAGAAATACCGCAGTCGGACGTCTAGGCGACATCACAGACAGGGCTTTAAAAGAAATACCGCAGTCGGACGTCTGGGCAACATCACAGACAGGGCTTTAAAAGAAATACCGCAGTCGGACGTCTGGGCGACATCACAGACAGGGCTTTAAAAGAAATACCGCAGTCGGACGTCTGGGTGACATCACAGACAGGGCTTTAAAAGAAACACCGCAGTCGGACGTCTAGGCGACATCACAGACAGGGCCTATAACAAAAGTAAATAACATGTTGGCCACCATCGGACGTCTGAGCGACATCGCAGACAGGGCTTATAACAAAAGTAAATAACAGGGCTGCCACCGTCGGACGTCTGAGCGACATCGCAGACAGGGCTTATAATAAATGTAAACAACAAATTAGTCCATCCACAAGAATAATCTTTTAACCGGATTTATCACACATAAATCCCACCGGAGTTTTGTCACTGAGGCTGATACCTGACAAGATAAGATAATTATAGTACTTGAACAAAGTACAAGACGATTGAAGGATTTAAGGCTCTGCAGAGTTTGGAAGAACTGAACACAGCCAACGGATTTCCGTAGTCACGAAGGACTAGTTCCGTTTACGGTATTTCAGTAGAAACACATTTAACTAGTACACACCCATTTCACCTCATGTTGCCAGGAATGACCCTGACCAACGTCCAAGAAAAACTTTGAGACGGGGAGGCCCCAACCTCGAATAGCATGGGATCAAATTTCTATACGCGCGCTCTAAGGGGTGCCCCCCTCTCGGTCCCAACCGGAAACACCCATGCCCCCTGACCGGATGACGGGCTTTAATCCAGGGCCATGGAACCCTCATCCCGGCCTCTCCACTTGGTGTGTACCAGGAAAATGATTTGCAACTTACTATGCCATATTCCTTTCGAAAAACATGTGACAGTATAGGATGGAATGAATGGGAATGTGAATTGTATCATGACAACACGGAATTCAAATAATCTGGCATAAGACTGGCATGTCACAACACTGCCATCTTACCCATCCTCATACCAACACATGGCTTCGCAAATATGTATCCAACAACATAATGCTTTCCGAAACTTACTTTCCGATTACGTGCATGCGATATATCATGCAAAGTGATGTTCATAAACATGCCATGACTATACTAAAATGCAAACATGCAACAACACTCATCATATCAAGAGTTCAAACATGCTTGCCTGGTTCGGAGTAGTCGGAGTCTAACTGTGCGAAGTTTGCGGCTCCGTCACCTCCTCCGGTATCTACGGTATAAGAAAAATATGTACGCAACATAAATACCGTGAGTGTACAGAAAAGTGTTGCAAATATTTTTCAAATAACTATGATAAAAAACTAGACAAAAATCTAAAGAGAACAGAAAAAGAATCACCCAAAAATTCCCTTCTGATAAAAAGTTATAAGTGTTTTAACCCAAGGACTCATCCGTAATGAAACAGAAAACTTCCAGGGGGTTCAGCGTAAAAGTACAGATAACGTTTCGTTTAAAAGAAACGGCTGTGAGGCTGACAGGCGGGCTCCACCTGTCGGGTTTGAATGTTCAAATAGAGAAACAGAGCGCGACGGCGCCCGAGAGGTGCGGTGGTCGCCGGCGGCGATCCACGGCGAGGCAAGGCGATCGAGGGTTACCTTCGAGATCAGTGCACCGTTCCGCGTCTGTGGGTGGTGGTGGTGGTCGCCGGCGAGCACTGTGTCGACGGCGGCCCTTGCTCCGGCGGACGGCGGTTCGGGCAGTCGTGGATCTCGCCGGAGGGAGCTGCTGGGATCAAATAGGAGTGGGGGTTTGTCTCCTAGTTGCTCGTGAGGGCTGCTGACGATGTTAGATCGCCGGAGACGGCCTCACCGGAGCGAATCGAGGTGGAGTCCGAGGCAGAGCAGGGTGGCCGGAGTCGGGGAAGAAGGGCCCCTCGGGGCTCTCCCAGTGGCTGGGCGGGGTCTAGTGAGGTGGTGGTATCGTGCAGGGGCGAGAGCAGGCTCGGGGGTGCTATATATAGCCGGCCCGAGTCGGTTGCCGTGAACGGATAAGTCCGGCGAGTTGATTACGGCGGCGCTGTGGCCGGACAGTCGGCTTAGGGGTTTGAGCATCGCCTAGGTGAAGTAGTGGTGCCATTTTAGGGTCCAGCTCAGCACGGGAGGGAGGTTTACGGCCTGCCCTCGACGGAACGGCCGCACGGCCCGTCAGCGGTAGAGAGTGCGCTCTGCGCGTGTCGCGCCACGGCGACTGTGCTGCATGCGTGCGTTGGCAAGGAGGTGGCCACGCGGAGCTACCAGGACGCTTGGGCGGCGCCGAACGGCGTTGCGCCGCCGTTCTGCTTCCTGTCGGACGCTAGGGCGCTATGGCCGCCGCAAGACACATCGGCGCACGCGGGCCAAGGCGCCACCGACGCCAGGAAGGCGCCAAGCGCACGTGTGAGGACCCGGACAAGCAAGCCTGGCCGTGAGCTACGTGCCAAGCGCACTGTGAGCTCGTGACTGAAGTCACTGACGAAGATCGACACTGAATTCTGAATTTAACTGAATATGACTAGAACAGTGCATGCAAGGTGTTCGACAGAATGATCCAGGCATGTAGGGATTTTTCCTTGAGCTGGTTTTTGGTGGAGGGACCTCTCATTGCACCTAGAGGCCGCCTGAAAATTTGTGGAATTTTTGGAGATGTGTAGATATGAATTTCACCAAATTTGGCAAATCTGGTCCAAACTTGCAGTGAGTGCAATTTGAAATATTTGAACAGGAGAAGGGTGGATCAAGATGGTTCTGGGTTGTTGGTACAAAGGACTATCCAAGGGTGTTGAGATGAGGTCAAAAAGCAAAAGCATTAAAGCACTTGCTTTGCAATCCACCTAGGCTCAAAAGTATAGACAGAATTATTTTGGGAGGAGAAATAGTTGGAATAAAATCCAAAAATGGATTTTATTAGTTTTGACAGAAAGTTTGGGTTGAACTAAAGTGGGAGGAAAGGTTTTTGGGAAAAATTTCACCATAGGAAGCATGGTGAAATTTTTGAAGGGATCAAAACCACAAAGAGCCCAAAACTAAAAGGGTTTTCATTTTAAAAGAAACCAAATCCAAGAAAAGGATTTTTGAGAGGGCAAACTTAGAAGATGGTTTTAAGGAAGGGTTTAAATGACCTTCTTTCAAACCAAGCAAGGTTCTTTCTAAAAACAAAAATCACAAAAATTTTGGAGTGTCACAGCTTTAAAAGAAATGCCACAGTCGAGCGTCTGAGTGACACCACATAAAGGGCTTTAAAAGAAATGCCACAGTCGGGCGTCTGAGCGACACCACATAAAGGGCTATAAAAGAAATGCCACAGTCGGGCGTCTGAGCGACACCACATAAAGGGCTTTAAAAGAAATGCCACAGTCGGGCGTCTGAGCGACACCACATAAAGGGCTTTAAAACAAATGCCACAGTCGGGCGTCTGAGCGACACCACATAAAGGGCTTTAAAAGAAATGCCACAGTCGGGCGTCTGAGCAACACCACATAAAGGGCTTTAAAAGAAATGCCACAGTCGGGCGTCTGAGTGACACCACATAAAGGGCTTTAAAAGAAATGCCACAGTCGGGCGTCTGAGCGACACCACATAAAGGGCTTTAAAAGAAATGCCACAGTCGGGCGTCTGAGCGACACCGCATAAAGGGCTTTAAAAGAAATGATCATAGTGAATATCCCGGAGGTAGAACCATCCCAGAGATACTCGAAGTTAACAGTAATACCACGGGTTAGTCAACAATAATAATAATCATAATATTCACAAGTCACAAGTAGTAATTCCCGTTCTGGTTTAACAGTTTCACCTCCGAAGACCGACACTAAGACCGACACTTGACCCATCCCAGACTGTAATCCTTAACCATGGACACGGCTATTCGAATAGATTTAATCTCTGTAGAGGGTGTACTCTTTACCCACGAGTAACGTATTCCATTAGTCCCTCGGGACTAATTCCGTCTACGGTCTTTTAAATGAAAACGCACCTGACTTGCACACACCAGCTTAACTCAGACGTGTCTGGAATCACCCACGACACCTGTCAAGCAAACTCTAAGTGGGGAGGCTACAACCTCGATTAGCATGGGATCACAAAATTGGCATATTTTTGGTTCATGAAATAATGCCATTTTAGTTCTGCCCAGAATTGGAGTTCTGCAAAACTTGCACTAGCAAGTTTCTCCTTTTTACAAACTAACCTCACCACCCCCTTGTGCACCCACAGAGACACTGATCTGGAAGATTTGGCCCCTCCAAGAAAAGCCTAAGTGCCTTTGGCATTTTGACAAACACCTGGAGGGCATGGACTGATTTGGCATGATCTCAAGTCTACATTGTGAACTTGGCCACCTGACCAAACCACCTTGTCCCTGGAGTTTCCCTTCATCTCTAACCTAGTGCTGTTGCTTGCCAACCTCACCTGTGACCTGTAGCTCGCCACGGCATTGCGTCGAACACCTTCCGTGCATGCACTGGACGCGCCCAGAGCGCGCGTATTGCACGTGCGTGCGCTCGAGCCGCCGCGTCATGCTCCGCACTCACCCCAGCCCGTGACCGACCGCAGCCGGCACGCCGTGTCCCCTTGCATGCAGCATGCTCCCCACTCACTGCAACGCACCAAGCAGAGCCTTGCCGCGTCCCCGGCAAGCCGAGAACTAGCCGCCATGGCCGCCCAACAGCCCTGACTCAGGCCAGCGCCGCCCAAGCCACCCCGGCTCGCCACCTGCCCCTGTGAACAGCGCAAACTTATCCCCTCGCCAGTCGGCTAGCTATCATCGTCGCCACGACGCCTTAACGCTACAGGGAGGCGCTTCGCCGACGAACTTATCCCCGACTGCCGCAACCGACCTCGTTGTGCTATATAAGGAGGCCCCCGAGCACGTTCCATTGGCTAAGCAGCCTCAGCATGCTCCACTAGCTCTCCCGTAGCAGCCAATCGACCCGGGGAGGTCTTCTTCCCCGTCTCCGGCAACTGCAGTCGCCGCCACTGCCCCGATCATTCCGGCACCACCAGAGCCTCCCCCTCTCCACTCTCTTCACCAGGAACTCCCTCTCCCCCTTGTAAATCCATCCCCCTGCTCAATTTTGATCGAGACCCACTGCGGGGGAAAAATCACTTTGTCACCGAAGCCCCCCTCCGCCGCGGAGCTCGCCGCCGGCGACTCCCTCCACCTCCGGCGACCCTGCGACCACCGGAAGGACCGCCTAGGAGTGGCAGATCCATCCCTACTCTTAGCTGCCCGCGAGGAACCGCCGTTCGCCGGCGACGATCGCCGGAGTCCCCGCCTTTGTTCGGCCAGAGGGAGAAGAGGGAAGGCGACTGGTCAAACCTGACCAGTGGGCCAGACAGGCCCACTGTTAGTGACGCAGCCCCGCTGCCATGTATAGTAAGTGGAGGCGCAGTTTCAAAGTACGCTTTCGACGTATACATGTTTATTTGAAACGTTTTCTTTTCTGTTTTATTTTTAAATAACAGATTTTGACCAAACTTTGACTTGCTGTATCTTTTAAAATATAACTCCAAATGAATTGATTCTTTTTCCTACCTCTCTCAAATTTAACCTAGTTTATTTTAAGATTTATTAGAAAAAATTTCAAACAAATTTTTGTGCTGTTTTTAAATTTGTGTGTTAATTCAAATTTGTTTAAAATAGGACTTTGGAGAGAGAGAAGAAAACTTTCAACAGTTTTGGAGTGCACCCTACCCTTCCACACATTGAAGGCAAGCATTCTGAACTCTGGCATGATATTTTTGAGTGTTCATTGACACACTTATCACACTACCTCCTTTGTTGGAGAGATTGTTATTTCATGTGAAATGATTATGAGCACAGATGCATATTTGGGATTTCCATGCTGTTGGAAATGATCACACCTGTGATGATAATCATCCTCATGTGCCTTGCATGCATACCGGCAGGAACCCGGGAAAACCATCTGCCTTGGGTAGGCATGAGTTTGTCGTCGGTCTCCGTCAGGACGGTTATGTCTGGTATGGCATGGTAAGGTAATATGAGCGGTGACTCTGTTGGTTGAAATATAATCGTTATGCTAATCATGCAGGGAATACTTAAACCTCCTGAGTCGACCATAGATCGAGTTTTGTCCCAGTAACCCCCATACTTGCTTCGTACTACCACTCGTCTCTACATCAAGTAGAGTACGGTTCAGTAAGTTGTCAACCTCTTCCTAGCACACACCGTATAGAGAGGCCAGGGTGGATGATACCGGTTGTAGCTGGTAGGCAGGCCACCTGGTCCGGGGGCATGGGTGTTTCCAGTTGAGACCGAGAGGGGAGGCCACCCCTTAGAGCGCGCAATATAAATTTGATCCCATGCTACGCGAGGTTGTAGCCTCCCCACTTAGAGTTGGCTTGACAGGTGTCGTGGGTGATTCCAGACACGTGTGAGTTAAGCTGGTGTGTGCAAGTTAGGTGTGTTTTCAACAAAAAGACCATAGACGAAATTAGTCCCGATGGACTAAAGAAATCCGATACTCGTGGGTAAAGAGTACACCCTCTGTAGAGATAAAATCTATTTGAATAGTCATGTCCATGGTTAAGGACTACAGTCTGGGATGGGTCAAGTGTCGGTCTTAGTGTCGGTCTTCAAAGGTGAAACTGTTAAACCAGAACGGGAATTACTACTTGTGACTTGTGATGATTATGATTATTACTATTGTTGACTAACCCGTGATATTATTGTTATCATCGAGTATCTCTGGGATGGTTCTACCTCCGGGATATTCACTATGATTGTTTCTTTTAAAGCCCTTTATGTGGTGTCGCTCAGACGCCCGACTGTGGCATTTCTTTTAAAGCCATGTATGTGGTGTCGCTCAGACGCCCGACTGTGGCATTTCTTTTAAAGCCCTGTATGTGGTGTCGCTCAGATGCTCGACTGTGGCATTTCTTTTAAAGCCCTATATGTGGTGTCGCTCAGACGCCCGACTGTGGCATTTCTTTTAAAAGCCCTGTATGTGGTGTCGCTCAGACGCCCGACTGTGGCATTTCTTTTAAAGCCCTTTAGAACAGACAATGAATGTGCCCAGTACGTTCAATTCGTGGTGCATTTGCTATTTGTTAGCCTCTGTTTTGCATGCACATTGTTTTAGTGCTTAATTTGCCGTTTTCAATTTCGTGGGTAGTTCGCGTAGGTTTTTGAACTGATCCCCCCTGTCACACGGCTCTATTCTGATTTCTAGGGTTTGGTGCGGGGATTTTACAACTACTCTCCTAACTCTGTATCTATGTTGGGCTCCATTTTTTCATGCTCTTATGGTTGCCATTAAGGAATTGAATTACCACCTGTATAATTAGGTTGCTGGTGATAATCCCATACGGTTTGTGTGTTTTATATGCAGTTCATCTCGTTTTGTGTTTAGGTTATCATGATGGATTGTTTGTTCTAGCACTATCAGTGGTGTCCCTTTACATGATGCATTTTGTGTTTCTAACTTACCTGAACTTTATTTGTGAATATTACCATCAGTGGTGTGAATAATTTATCAGGAGTCACCTGTAAATTTATCATGTCACTGATTTTTTAATATTTAGTGATGTGATGTCCAATATACGTGTTTGTGTGTAAGTTATCCCCATCCCTAATTTTCATGATGCATTTTTTGTGTTTCTAACTAATGGGTGTGCCATCATATAACTTACCTGAACTTTAATTTGAAATATTACCATCAGTGGTTTGAATAATTTACCAAGTGTCCACTATAAAATTTATCATGTCATTGATTTTTTAATACTTAGTGCCACAATGTCCGATATATGTGTTTGTGTGTAAGTTGTTGCCATCCCTTTTTTTCCTAAGTTATCTTGCCCGATACATACATTTTATCGGTGTATCATAAGAAAAAAAATATATCAGGTATTCAATATCTAGTAGAAGCACACATGTCCTTATTTGTTTTTCGTCCTTCTCTCTTGTCGATGAGGTATCTTGTTGTATGTTCACAAGTTACCAATGTATCTTAAGAATGTGTGTGCGACTATTAATTCAACAGATATGCATCTTTTATGCTCACTTTTTTCTCTATGTTATTCTTGCTTGTCAGGTCACAATACCAAGGAAGCGCAAATTAGATGATGACTTTAAGGAGGTGAACCCCTTAAAGAAGCATAAGCCTCCCGCAGATCGGAACAGGACTTCTCCTAGTGCTCTTGTGACTGCCTGTAAGGACATGTCAGATGAGAGAAAGTCCGTGATTGATGACATGGATTTCACTAGTCTGCGGAATATCAAGTGTGATAATCTGTTCAACCGGCGTTCTCAATGGCTTGCTGGTCTATACGACCCTGATTCCCGTGAGGTCGTTGTACCTGGTCATGGAAGGTTACCGGTCAATGAAGAGTCTGTGCATCGTATAATGGGTGTGCCCCGAGGTGATATTGCAGTGGATTTCAAGGTTCCTACAAATGAACAGCTTGAGCTTGCGGGAGATCTTTTTGGTGATCTTGGACATGCTCCTAAAACTGTTGATGTATTAAATCTTATTTTGAGCACTAATCGGCATGATGACAATTTCAAGCGCTTGTGGCTTGTGCTTGCTGCCAGCACTGTGATGGCGCCAACGACTTCCAACAAGATCAGCACCAGATGGTATTCTGTGTTGGTAAGCACATCTGGCTATCTTTCTAGTTCACACTTTTTATCTCTTTTCATTTCTGTTTTTATACCTGGTAACTTTTTTTCTTCTTAGTCTGATTTTTGGAGTGTGGTAATTTCTGTCCCTTTGATTTTTCTATGATCTGAAGTGTGGTTTTTATGTAGTAATACACCTAATAACTTTATATGAAGGTGTTGTAATTATATAGTAATGCACTGGATAACTTTTTATGAAGGTGTAGTAATTACATAGTGATGCACCTGATAACTTTTTTCTGAAGGTGTGGTAATTATGTAGTAATGTGCCAGATAACTTTTTCTGAAAGTGTGATAATTATTTAGTAATGCACCTGATAATTTATTTATGCCTTGCAAATATGGTAATTTTGACTTACTTCTCAATAATGTGGCAATTGTGTGCTTATGTACTTGGTGATTCAATGATTATCCAGTGTTTTAAGTGTCTACTTATGTCCCCTGCTAACTTGTGTGCATACATTCCTCTATGTTTCATTTGTTTTCTTTTTTTTCGTAGCAAAATATTGGCAATGTAAAAAACCTCAACTGGTGCAAATTTATTGCGGATCAGCTTCACAAAGCCCTTTCAAAAGGAAAGCCTACGACGGGTTGTCTCCTATTCTATAATGTTAGTCCCCATATTCTTTTTTTGTTCCCACGATTTTTGGATTGTACATCTTATTCCGCCAAACAGCTAGATTGTAATGACCTTTTCTGTTTTTCTAGCTTCTGTATATAGATGCTATTGACTTAACTGGCCTTGGTATCATCTTGCCTAATGGTCCTTTTGCAATTAATTTGTGGACCAATGAGTTGGCATCGAAAGTTCTCCGGATGGATGTCCAGAGGGACAAGCTTTCTTATGGGAAATTACCGGTAATTTCCCATTCATCATTTTTCTTTCCTTCTATGTATTACCATCTTTTTTATCAAGATCTTAATTTGTTTTTTATCATATTTTTCCAGCTTAAGCCCCAATATGGTCGAGACTACTGCTTGTTTGGTGGCTTACATGGTCTAGATAAATTCATGCGTGTTCATGCACCACAAAACTGTTCTGAACAGGTATTATAATCTTTTTTGTGCGTTTGGGTATTCTTGTTTTCCTTTTTCCTGGTAAATTTTGTTATGAAGACCTGGTAACTTGTACTATTTTCATGATGGTAACTTTTTTTTAGATTCTCACTTCGGAATAACTTCATTTGAATTTATATTTGTGTGGTATTTTTAGTTGTTTTTGCATGACACTTAATGTCACTCACAACCTGATTATTTGTTTTTTCATTCATGATTTTCTATCAGAAACTTGCTAAAGCTTCTGCTATTGTGGGTCGCTTTTCGTCTGGCATGGTTGGCCTCCTGGGTGGTCTTGTTAATGAGTTTATGTCCTTGGATGATGAAGACAACTCATGGATGTCCCGTTTGTTAGAGAGCCAACTAAAGGGTTTATCTTCTGCTGCCGGGAAGACTGTCGGGAAGACTGCAAGCACCCGTCCTGCATCCCGCTCGCGTGAAGTAAAAGATCCCGGCAAGCAAACTGTTGAAGGTTCAGATTCTGATCCTGAGGATAGTGATGGTGGCGGTGATGGTCACTCTGACGAAGATACAGATTTTCACGTTCATTACCATGGTTCTTCAGGTGGACTGAACGCCCATGAGGCTTCAGGTAGTGGGGGTAGTGCTGGACCGAATGCCCATGATGCTTCAGGTAGTGGCGCAGCGAATGCAGATGTGGGTGCAACCATGTTTGCAACTGCCAATGTGTCGATAAGGTCAGCCGGAATTGATGGAACTGCTACTACAGGAACCGATCAGCCTCTCGAGTCTTAAATTATGCTTATTGCATGTTCCGGGAATGTATATAGTGATGGATTGCATAACCAGCCAAATATGACGGATACTCAAAACGAGGCTATTGTTGATGCTTCTGTGAAGAGGTGCGGTCTTCTCTTGTCAGTAACTTGGAAAAGCAATATTCCAGGCGTCGCAAGAAATTACGCCTACCTTCTCCGCCCATGGCCACTGGTACAACTGATCCTGACCAGCCGTCGTTGGATGATACACATCGTTCTATCAAGGCAATAGTCATCAATGAGCTTGGCATTGTAGGCCCTGATAAGGGCACTAACTCAGTAATTGCCAATCCCACGCGGAAGAAACAACATCCTCGCAAGTGAGTTTCTTATCATGTGCTAGTTGATTTCTTTTTATTTTCATTTGTTATATTGCATTTTTTAGATGGTAACTTCTGTCAATATAAGTTGGTAACTAATGTTATATTTTAGCTGTTGTACGCAAATATAATCTGATAACTAATGTTAATATAAGCTGGTAACTAATGTTTTTATAAGCTGGTAATGTCCATGTTTATTTTTCTTTGTGTACATACTTACTTTTTGTTACTCTTTTGTGTTACCACTTTTCCTAGCACCTAGCTTCTGATAATTAGAACTAAATATGTCTGGATAGTTTCTATTCCTTAATAAGCCTGTGTTTTTGTCTAGAATGGATAGTAATTATATCATGGTAAGGCTGATAACTTTTAGTAGCTATTTTCATGATAATAACTTCAACTTTTTATTTGAACAATATGTAGTTTAACGTTGTTTGCATGATAATTTTAGTAATTATATGCTGGTAAGCATGTGTTATTTGTCTATGGTAACATTTTTCTCACGTGCACTATATCCTTTTCAAGTAATAATTTGTCAGGTGTTCGAATGCTCCATCTATTAGTGTTGCCGACCTTCAGCAAACTCGGTTGAGCAGTATGGGTGTCACGTCTGAGGAGATACCTAGTAATCCTGCGTGTTCTTCGGCAGATGTTGACTCGTCTGACATGTCACCCAGGTGATTATGAATGTTATTTTTCCTCACTATATGATATCTAAATGATTTTCTCTATTTGTTTATTTTTCATTTGTAAATTAGGTGAATATATACCGGTAATTTAACTCTTTTATGCATGGCATCATAATCTGTACGGGAGTGACTGGTAGTTTTTATAGTCAAAGCTCTTACAATATTTACTATTTTTTAGCATGATAAATTTGTTGGTAACTTTGTTATCTTCATAGTTACTATCTTCATTAATGATTCGTGACGATGTTGATTGTTTGCATTATGTGGATAACCAAGTTGGCCATAAGATGTCTAATAATTTGAATACAAGCTGGTAACTAAAGTTATTTTTTAGCTGTTAACTTCTGTCAATATAAGGTGGTAACTAATGTTATTTTTAGCTGTTGTATGCAAATATAATCTGATAACTAATGTTAATACAAGCTGGTACCTATGTTTTTATAAGCTGGTGATGTCCATGTTTATTTTTTCTTTGTGTGCAGCAAGAAGACCAAGATTATTGTGAGGAAGGTTACGAAGTCTTCTTAAGTTGCAGTTGCAACTAGGTATTCTCCTTGTTTTGCTCCCAAGGACGCCAAAGATGATTTTAAAGACTCCCCCATGGTCACTTCTCCAATAGCTGTGGATGAAGCTATGGATGAGCTCGTGGCAGCAGCCACTATTACTCAAGTGGTAGAAGAAATTGCCAATGTTGCTATTGGCACTGAAGCTGAAACTTCTGCTGATCAACCTCAAGGAATTGCTCCTCCAATGAACGTTGTTGTAGCTGAAACCTCTGCTGATCAACCTCAAGGAATTGCTCCTTCAACGAGCGTTGCCATAGCTGAAACTTCTGCTGATCAAGTTCAAGGAATTGCTCCTCCAACGACCACTGCTGTAGCTGAAGATGACCAAGCTCCTGTGAAAATAGCATCTGTTGTTCAAGCTGAAGTTGAATCTTCCCAATCCAATTTGGCAGAACCAGTTGAAACTGAAGATGCCGTGTTTGTTGAAGCTCAACCAGTGGATGACCAAGTCCCCGCCAAAGAATTCAGCATTAATGCAGATGTAGAAGTTGTTGCTGATAGGGCCTACTGGGATTTCACCCCACCATCTTGCTCTCTTGGCCTAGATTTTGGCCCCACACCGCCCGGACCAGTTATTATTACGATGGCCATAGTCCCAGCTGCAGTACCAACACCGCCCCCAGCGGTTGTTTCGACAACTCAAGCACCAGCAGTGGTCCCGATGGTTAACAATACTCCCCAAGACCGAGCAGCAGCATCCCCAATTGATCATATGGCGGCAGCACCACGAGATTTAAAGAATTCTGAAGATAATCCTATTGACTCCAATCCGTTTTCAGGCTCTGAGCCTGCTGACCTTGGTAAGTGAAGGCATATACGTGTCTTCGCTTTATCACAAAAGTGTGATGGGATGGATGTCAGCTTTTCGAGGACCATTTTTATTATTTTAGTTTGATCCTTGTGTGTATATTTATGCTCTTTTTATCCTATGTATGGACAACCCCCCCCCCCCTCTCACATGTAATGACTTATGCTTTTGCGTGTGTGCTATGTAATGAACTATGTGTTTTTGTTTCACATTTGTGCTCTTTTATTTTTTATGTTTTCTAGTGTGTGGATGTATTATACGTGATTATTATTGTTCATTTTTCCTGGTAACTTTTAATAACATCCGACTAATAATTATTTGCTAACTAGATAATTAAATGGTAACATTTGTGATCATACCCTGATAACTTCTGCTATCACCATGCTGATAACTTCAACCTTTTGTGTGGTAACTTCTGCTATCACCATCCTAACATCTGACTGATAATTGTAGCGCTCTACTTTTAACTGATCAATAAATCGCTCTAGATGAAAGATATTTGTACCTTGTTGTCCATCTTACCATTTTATCATATGGTAACTTTCACCATGATAACTTTTTGCGAATGTTGTGCTAGTATTTTTTGTTCTAACTAGATACCTACATGTTTTCAAAAAAAATGCTAACTAGTTACTTAAATGGTAACATTTGTGATCATACCCTGATAACTTCTGCTATCACCATGCTGATAACTTCAACCATTTTGTTTCCTTTATTGATGCTGTAAATACACCCCTCACCCTCTTTTCCCTGCACGCACAGACAAACCATTCTAATACATTTATGCTGCCCTTTTAACTATCCTAACCCCCCTCATTTTCTTCCCTTTTTCTCTTCACAGCAATTATATCATCATTCTGTACTATCTATCACTTTTTTCTTTAGCTGTTTTTCCACATATTTGACATTCCTTTAGTCAGTTCAGAAATAGACCTGATTGCAACTTTTTGAAGAGCGTCGATTTCGAGTTTATGATGCGGATGTTGAAGACGACAATGTAATTATGTGGGTTGAAGAAGTCGAACGTGCCATTGTTAGAACAAAAGCGAAATACGGGTCTGCAAAAGGTACTGATAGGAAGATATTATTTAACAAACTTTTTCCTACTGCCAACCTTGATAACATCATTATCTTCATGTTGATAACTTACTGTTCTAAACTCTGATAACTTCTTTTCTTTTTGTTTCCCTATAATATTTCTTTCCATCATTCCCAACTCTGATAACTCACTTCACTTTTGTTCTAGACCACCCCACCAGCCCTGAATTTGCTACACCAGTTATTCAACCTCCCTATGGTAATCATTCAGCCAGTGTGACTCCTAAATCATACATTCGGAAAGTTAGGGTAAGCCGCCCATTGCAATTCCTTCTGCCTCCATATTGTGGCATCACAGCATCTGCACTCGAAGAGGTTATTTACGCAGAAGTTATCAAGCACACCACTGATTCAGTTGACTCCAAGATAAAAGAAGAAATGACATTTACTGTTTATCTTTTCTCTAGTATTATGATCCCTCACCATCAAAACATTTGCTTATATACTTTTTTTTCTTTGTTTGCTTTTCAGTATTAGGGCTATTGACATCGATGGGCGGTGGGTCACATTGGAGGAGCTCGCTAATAGTGTGATAGAAGGTGGTCAAATTTCGAATAATATTGCAGAGCTTCACATCCAAATTATTTCTGATTCTGTACCCCCAGGGAAGATCATCTTTCCATGGTTGGTGTCAATATATCTTCGCATACATGATATGATGAGCAGGTTCCTAATCAAACATTTCCGTCGTGATGCAAACTACATACTTAGTCACCAAAATCAGGTACAATTTTTTACGTAAACTACATACTTTTCTTCTTTTAAATCTTACAAGCTGCTTTTTAGTGGGTCTAACATTCAATTTTATTAGGCTCTTCTTTTGGTTTTGTCAGACATCGTACCTTTAAAGAATTTTAGCTTGTACCTAGTTATGTTACTTTTCAGTGGTACCTTTCATGTATGCCTACTGGTAACATATGTTGTCAGTGTCCTGATAACTTTGCCTTTTTAACTGTAAATGCATTGATAACTTCCTGTGTTCATGTGTTCACATTTTTTCTTTCCGTGGTAACTTTCATGTATGCCTACTGATAACATATGTTGTCAGTGTCCTGATAACTTTGCCTTTTTAACTGTAAATGCATTGATAACTTTTTGTGTTCATATGTTCACATTTTTCCTTTCCGTGGTAACTTTCATGTATGCCTACTAGTAACATATGTTGTCAGCGTCCTGATAACTTTGCCTTTTTAACTGTAAATGCATTGATAACTTCTTGTGTTCATGTGTTCACATTTTTTTAACAGCTACTGTTTCCAACACTGCACAAGTTGGGACCTCTACCAATGGACGAGCATTGGTATGTCTTGTGCCTTAATCTCAAGGCAAAACGATTTGAAGTTGTTGATTCTCTTCGTCCACAAGATAGCCCTTCGCTCATCACACAGGCGACGAAGCTTATGAATGGCATTAAAAAAGCCTGGTTGATTGCGTACAAGGACTCAGGTAAGCAGATCCAAGACTATGATCTGGTGTACATCGATGTGTTCAAACAGAACAATGGGTTAGTTTTTTTGCTAGTACTCCATCATTTTTTTCCATCCGAATACCCGGTAACTTAGTAGTGTAGCATTTTAAAAGTTTGTTCACCTTTTTGCTTATCTTATTTTGCTATTTAACACATTTTTTATTTTTTTTCCTTTCAGCACTGATTGCGGTTTCTTCGCGTTCAAGAACTTGGAGTTCTGGGATGGTAAAAACATCCCGACAATAACTAAGGAGCAGATCCCGGCGCTGAGGAAGATATTGACAAGCATGTGGCTGGACCAACCTCTTAACAAATGCACGCAATGGCGCTATCACTTGTTCAATAAGGATTAATTGATGTGAGAAATTTGCACCAATATAAGTTTTATGTTTAAGATCGATGATAGTTTTATACATTTTTTTCTTGGCTGATTACTATCTTTTTTATACATTTTTGCTGATAACTTATGATAGTCAATGTTGATAACATACTATAACATGTGCTGGTAACTTTCTTTTTCATTGTGTCATAACATTTTGCTCACAAACAAAGAACATAACTAATCTCATTCTCATTTCTGAAAATCCCCATTACATTCTGGACTTGAACTTACATGTTTCAGTTCTGATAACATACTACAACAGGTGCTGATAACTTTCTTTTTCATTGTGTCATAACATTTTGCTCACAAACAAAGAATGATAACTAATCTCATTCTCATTTCTGAAAATCCCCACTATATTCTGGACTTTAACTTACATGTTTCAGTGCTAATAACTTTTCATTACATGGTATCTCGATACTGTTTTACACAATAAAATGGGTAAAATTGATAAGTAAAATCTCTAACTTGCATTTCAATGCCCATCTAACTTGCATTTCTCAGTGCGGGATGGGTGAAGTACATTTGCGTTTATCATGATCTGTCGACCCGCAGACTCTACACTTCCTCTCTTTTTTTGGCTTTGCAATGTCAAATGGGAGCTGGAATCTTTTCTCTCTCGGACGCCCTTTTGTAGTAGACTTTGGTGGGTCTAGTGTCACTCTTGTGTTTGATGATTGGGATCCCTCGGTATGTGAGCCATTGAACTAGAAAATATTGCCAGACACATGCGTGACAGGAATGCTTCCTTGATGCGCTACTGGGACACCTTCAGTGGCACTAGTCCCTGGTGGTGAAGAAAACATGTGTGCTTCTTTTCCCTCATCTTTTTTCCTTTCTTGCTTTCTTTAGCTGCCTCTTTTTTAGTGCATCCATGTCGTCTCTGAAAGCATTAACATGTTTCCTTGCCAATGCCATCCCTTCATCAGTAGTGCAAGCGTCTTTTGCTTGTTCCTTGAAATCATTCAGAATAGATGTATATCTCATGATATTTTTTTCCTTCCTCTGTCATACCCTTCTTAACTGTTGGCTGTTGGTAATCAGGCTGAACAAGATCCTCTTCTGGAACCCATGTCCACCTATCCAGGATATACCTCCTCGGTATCTCGTAGACTCCAATCTGTTCCATTACTTGTAGTATGTGTGCGCACAATAGCCCATCGCGATCAAACTTGCAGCAAGTGCATGAGTATATCCCTTCATCCTTGTTCTCCTGCACATGGTAGTCCCTATCCCCATACTTTGGTAGTATGCCTCGGAGTGACCACATCCTGAAGGTTCCATCTTGCAAAGTGTCGCATCCGTAAGCAGTCTTTAGCTTCATCTCTACCTGGAACTTGGAGAACAGATTTTGTGTGTATATCCCTCGCATCTGTAACTCGATTGGGTTCAATGAATACATGTCTGCCTCTTTGTAAATTGTGTTCACTTGCTCTTTCGCCACAGCCACCATTACTTTCTCCTAGATTGCAGTGTATTGAGTTGCGAATTCAATCAATGATTTGTTGGGGTTCACGTACTTCTTGAGCACAGCATTGAATCCCTCGCTCTTTGCAGTTGTCTGCAAGAATGGAAAGAAATGCTTCATGTAATACACCGGGGCCCAACATTTCCTATTTTCCCACAACCAGTGAAAATGTTCATTGTCGGTCTGCCCATATTTATCCATCATTGCCCACCATTTGTTTTCAAACTCTTTCTCTGCGATACACAAAACATGAGACAATTACATACACAATCAGTGGTAATTAAAGTACAAGAATGCTGGTAACTTTTCTTAGTTATTAGATGGTAACTTTATTGAACATTTTTTTCCAGATCTGGTAACTTTTCTAAACCAATAGTTAGTATCAAATATGTAACTGCCCCCTGGTAATATAACCAACAAGATCATGGTAACTTGTGTAGACCCACACATGGTAACTTGTGCATCACATATATTCATATGACTTCTCAAGTTTGTTGCATGGTAATTAAAATGGGTCAACAGATTAGGTACGTACCAGTCAAGCTGTTGTCGACACAGTCTTTGAACGCTTTGTTTAGTGGTTTATCATCAGCCATAAGTTTTCCAAGTTTCTCTTGCGGCTTCTTCATTATATGCCAGCGGCAATTTCTGTGTATTATGTTCAAGAAGACCTCATCGATCGCACTCCTCATTGCAAAGTCCTGGTCTATGATAATGTTTTTAGGGGCAACACCACCCATTGCATAGAGGAATGTGTTAAACAGCCACACAAAGTTTTCCTTTAGTTCGTTTCGAACGAAGCCACACCCAAACTGGATGGATTGACCATGGTTATTAATTCCAATGAATGGTGCACATGACATCTTGTACATGTTTGTCATGTATGTTGTGTCAAACGACAAACAGTCATTATACTTCGCAAATGCCCTGCGTGATGCACCATCTATCCAGAACAAGTTCTCAACCATGTCCTCATCATGAAGTTTGATTCTCTAGTAGAAATATGAATCTTTGGCCCTCATCTCTTGGAAGTATGCAATTGTGTTTCCAACGTCCTTGTGTCGGTGCTCTAAGCGGAACTTAGCTCGTTGATTAGCAATGTCTTGTGTCGTGTAGGGTACGTCTTTAGCGCTCCCGTAGAACCATGACATCAGTTGCATCTGCCTCGCAGTCTCAAAGTTGCATCCGTGAAGAACCCTCAAGAAGTCCTGCTCCTCCTTCGGAATGTACCGATGTGATGATAAGAACTTTGTTAGGGAGACTCGAAACGGTCAACAGTCCACCATGCATCATCATGGGATAGGTACATGTGCGCTTCACATTCAGTCCTAACAACTTTCTTTTTTTCCTCTTCTTGACAATGTTGGCTGGGTTTTCCACATCTTGCAGCTCATCCCTGTCCTTGCGTCGTTTGCCATATTTTGTACAAACTAGTAGCACCCTGCTTATAGTTCCATCGACCCTCTCTTTCTTGAATTGCTGCCTAATTGCAAAGCCAGTCCTGCGCGCGTAGGTGCTGTAGTGGTCACGTGCGCTCTTCATGGTGTCAAATTTTGTCCCTTGTAAAGGTGGCTTAGGTGTGGAATATGCCTCCATGTTGCTGCCTTCCATATCAGCATCGATCCCAGCAGATTCTGGAGTTGCTGGTTCACTTATTGTCTGCTCTCCAAGTCTCCCAGCTCTTGTGCCTGCATTTGTTCCAGCACAATGTGCACTTGCTCCACCACTGGGCAAGCTGTTGTTTGCGCTGATTGCCCGAGCACCTGCACTTTGGCCTGGTAGATTAGTGAAATATTACATGATAAATAACAATTTTCCATCATGGTAGTTTTCTGAAGATTCAGTGAATGTATCTTTCTTTTCTGCCTAAACAACCCTGGTAATTTGCATACTCTGAACCTGGTATTATGAGTGCACCAATGCTGGTAATTTTCAAACCCACTTCAACTGTAAAGCATTCTTTTTTGCCTAAAAAACCCTGGTAATTTGCATCTTCTGAACATGGTAATATGTGGGCACCAATGCTGGTAAGTTTCAAACCCACTTCAATATTAAAGTACTTCTTTCTGCCTAAAAACCCTTGTAATTTGCATTTTTTTTGGACCTGGTAATATGTGTGCACCAATGCCGGTAATTTTCAAACCCACTTCAATAGTAAAGTATAAGACTGGGTTTTTCATTCCATGATGATATGTAAACAGTAATGTTGGTAATTTTACTTGTCCCCATGATGTTTGGGTATGTTGAATTGCTGCTTGGTGTGCGCGCTGCATCGCCTTCTTCATGCATTCTACCTCCTCCTCCATCCTCTGCATTATCTCCTTTGCTAGCATCCATTTATCTACTCCTGCTTGATTTGTTTTTACGTTTGCACGTTAGTATACATTTACACGTGTTCACTCTTTTTTTGAAACTCATTGTTTTGTTTACTCTTTTACATAGGTGTTCGAAGGCAAGAATCGCAGGGGTGATTGGGAAGAACACTAAACAGGACAATTACAGTACAACATGAGCATCTCCATTAAAAGGCAGCAATTTTCTTTATCCAATGTTAGTACTTAGCTAAAGTGGATGATATCTTTTACTATGTACAAATTGATAACTTGTTTACTTCATGCAGTATACCATTCTTTGTAGACTGAAAAAATGAACCTTTTTTGCAATGCATCTTCCATTGTATGAGAGAATGATTTTTGTGGTCAATAAAGGTTCCTCTTTCCTATATTTTTGTCTTTATTTTTCCATGGTGGACACAAAATCTATGTTTAGTGTAGCAAGGGAATGGGGTTTTTTTGGGTACTTTGTTTTGTTGCATAAAGTTGGTAACAAAAACTACGGGGGGCTGGTAATTTTGCACTTAGTTGGTTGGTAAGTCACTGCAATAGGCAAAATTATGAGAGAAGTCTGCATATTCTGTTTTCTAGATGTGAAAGGATTGTAATTTTTGCACATATTGGGAGGGGGGGTGGGGGTGGGGTAAGTCTTTGTATTAAGCAAACGAAAGCAAATTTTTTTGGAGATTTTGGATGAGTCTTTGATTCTTACCAGGGTGAGGTGATGTTGCCTGGTGATTTCTTTGTCGTATCCCTGGTAATTTCCACCGCTTCCCTGATGATCTCCTCTTGTTTGATCCAGATCTGGAGGAGGGGTAGGTCTTTGGTGTTGCTTTTGAGCAGCTGTGTAGGGGGGAGGGGGTGGGGGTGACTGGTGGGGAGCGGCGTGTGGGGGGAGGGGGGGGGTGAGAGAGGGTATACTTGCGTGGGAGGTAAGGGGGTGGGGGAAACTTGCTATCTGGAAAGTGCGTCGCGGGGGGATGGCATTTTCTGCTGGGCCTTGTAAAGCGATCGGCTTGGTTAGCTGGCGGGATGATCGGCCTGGTTAGTTGGCGGGTTGAATCAAGGTTGTCTCAAAAAAAAGCTGGCGGGTTGATTGGCCTGGTTAGCTGGCGGGGTGATCGACAGGTATGGTGAATTTTCTATCGGGCACACTGTTGCCAAATATCACTGTCCTTCTTTCTTTGCGTGTGAACAGTTTTTGTTTTTTTGTTTTTGTGTAGAACTGCTTTTAAATCTCAGCCATCAATCTCTATGGTTAACATAAAATTAAGGGATATAAAAAGATGACTTATTGAGAACTATGGAAGCCTTAATACTGTATTAGGTAAAGACTAAAGATAAAGATATGAACACGCCTAGCTCGGGAGTGACTACTATATATGTACTCTTTTTTTTGCGAAAAGACTACTATATATGTACTATATCAAAATATCATGACTACCGAGTACCAACTACAGACACAAGAAATTTGAATACACGCACTGGTCTCAAAATAATAGTTTTGTATGCATTAAACCCCGGGTTTGAAAAGAAAAACTGTATACCCTCTATGAAATTAACCTCAAAATACCCTCGTTTGTGCACTCAAGCAATTTCTTCCGCTCCCTTACCTTACCTCCGTTAAGGTTAGAAACGGCAAGCCTTACGTCCTTTTGGCTGTGAGACTGCACTGCAAGGCTCAGCGACAAACTTGTCTCTACGGGAGCAGCTTCTCGGCAGGTGGATCGCGAGCACCTGCATCTGGAAGAACTATGTACCTACTCTAATGAGCGCAGATTCAGACGAGGGACTAGTGACTCGCATCTCTGTCCTTTCTTCTGTAGTGCTGAAACTTCTCAACCCAGCAAGCTTCTCCGGCCTCCTTGGGAAAATCTGCTTAGCCTTTGCCCGGGCTGTGTAAACGTGTACGTGTTGAGTACGTTAGCACATACCATGTGTGGTTAGTGCGTGTATGTGTTCATCTCTGATTCTACATGGAAACCAACCCAATGTATCACTAATATCTGTGATACAAATACATGTCAAGGCCTACCACATCGGTACGGCAAAAATTCTCTTTGACTGGCAAGACATCTGGGACATTGATCAACCAATCAAACAAAGTTCGCTCGCTCCACGGTCGTCATTGCGGTCCCGTGGAACATTTGCCAGGAGGATGAGAAACTGGACATCACCACTCAGAGATTCGCTGATGATTTGATACTTTGGTCTAACCGCAGCTCCAGACCTCCAGTGTAGATGGTATGTCCTTGATTAGGAATTGGAGTGCAATGTTGTTGTACTCTGTTTTTCTCTCTCTCTTTCCTTCCTTTCTCACCTCTCTTTGAAATAACTGTTAATCTGGTTGTATAGTTTTTATTTTCACATATTGATTCAGACCGGCGTAAGCCTGCCCGTAGCACTGTCAAACTTAACCTCAGTTTTAAAGCAAAAAAGTGTAAACAGTAGTTTCCAAAACCACAGTGTTTGCCGGAGGACTGGAGGAGTACTGTGAAGACATTGCAATTGAACAAAGCAACAAAGATAAATAAAAGGGGGAGCTAGTTGAAGGCTTAATACTTCTGGAGTGATTGTTCATCTAATTAGCACGAATAGTTCTTGCTTTGCACATGCTTGTCATGCTGTTAATAATTCTCCCAAATGACACAGTGACCAGACAAAAAACAGACCGAGAAGCATCCTAGTAATAAGAAAAGAGGGTTTTTATGGTACCCTATACTGCTACTAGGGAGGCAACAGTATATGTGTAATACCACTGTTGATCACAAAGGGAATTGCTCTGGTGGGCCAATACTTCTGAACGACCAGGACACAAGCAGGTTGAGCCATGCCTGGGCGAGCATTTTTTGTATTAATTTTCATAAATATTATGCTGGATAAAAAAAATTCAAAAATAATACACCGTCGGCCCGCTGCAAGCCGACTGGGCCTAGTCGGCCCACAGCAGGCCGATTGGATTCCAGTCGGCCTACAGCTGGCCGACTGGCCCCTGTCGGCCCACTGTGGGCTGATTGCGTCCTGTCGGCCCACTGTGGGCCGACTGGAGCTAATTGGCATAAAAAATATATGTTTAAAAAAAATGTTAATCATGTAATACAATATATATTCAAAACATATTTTTTATGTCAATATTTTTGCATATATATTGTACATTTTTTGTATACATCAGGAATATTTTTTTATACACGTTTAACATTTTTTAATTACATGATTAACATTTTTTAAAACATATATTTTTATGCCTATTTTTTTGCAAAAACAATTAGCCCACAGCGGGCCAATTAGCTCCAGTCCGCCCACAGTGGGCCGACAGGACCCAATCAGCCCACAGTGGGCCTACAGAGGCCAGTCGGCCAGCTGTAGGCCGACTGGAATCCAATCGGCCTATTGTGGGCCGACTAGGCCCAGTCGGCCTGCAGCGGGCCGACGGTGTATTATTTTTGAAAAATATTTACCCAGCGTAATATTTATGAAAATTAATTAAAAAATGTATTATTTTAAAAAAAATTAGCCATGGTTGTCGATCTCACAACAAAGGCACACGAGCAGCTCCACGTCCCGCGAGATGCGGCTAAAGTAGAGGTTCCCCCATGCTCCCGCACTCACCTAGACGCAGATCTTCTGGCGTCAGAAGACTGGCACATCTTGCACATCCTGGCCTCATCGTCGACGGCGGCGAGCTCGTCTGCGGCGCAGGGTGGTTTGGCATGCACTGCCGACATGCATGAGGCACAATAAGCGTGATGCTAGGGTGAGGATGGGACGCACGGCGACGGGCCATAACGTCATAACCACAGAAGCATCAGTCCACGATCACGACGGATTAAGGGGAGGCGGCCCGGCCGGCAGGTGCACAGTCGAAGGGGAGACGAGCGTCCGGAGAAGTCTGCCGGAGATGCAGACTCGCCAAATAATAAACTGCAAGCGCGTATACCGGTGGAAGAGAGACACGCAGTACTAGCAATACTGCTGATCCGTTTTCACCGGTACAGATATCTAACAAGCCTTGGATCTTTGACATTGGATGGCCTGTATTCAATATAGGGTATCATAAAAGAGCTCTAAGAAAAAGACTCAAAATACTAATACTAGTATTAGATAGCATGCGTTCTTTAGTACTCCCTCTCGAAGGAAATATTAGAGCGCTTAGATCACTAAAGTAGTAATCTAAACCCTTTTATATTTCTTTGTAGAGGGACTATATATCATTTTGGGCATATGATAGCGAATGACATGCGTGCACTGAAACCCCTCATGTCCATGCCCTAGACTTTGTTGTCCCAAATTAACCAGCAATAACCTTGGATATGAGGAGATCTTTCATAATAGCAGGGAAGGTCTTTGTTAAGTACTCAAATCCCTCAGACTCCCTGACCGCATTCAGATTGGTGAGAGAGTCCAAGAACACCAAGCACGCCTTCTTAAGCCCATGGCAGTGCACTACCGGACTCGCGGTCTATGCCTACGGCCACGGGCCGTCGGCATAGCTCTATGCCGACGGCTGCCGTCGGCATAGACCCGTCAGTCTAGATCACGTCAGCGTACTCCTGTCAGACCGTCAGCATAATAATGCAGTCGGCATAGGGGGGTATGCCGACGGCCCTGGCGCAGCCGTCGGCGTAGTTTTCCGTCTGACGGCAACGGACGGTGCCGTCAAAACTGCTGGCGGCTCAGGAGGCGACACGTGGCAAAGATATGCCTACGGCAAAGCCGTCGGCATAGGTTAAATCTATGCCGACGGCTTTGCCGTAGGCATATCTTTGCCACGTGCCGCCCCCTGGTTTAACCTGGCGGCAGGGCTATGCCTACGGCAAAGGCGTCGGCATAGATATAAATATATGCCGTAGGCATAGGCCTGCCACGTGTCGCCTCCTGGTGGCTCCTGAGCGTATCTATGCCGACGGCATTGCCGTAGGCATAGTTTTTTTCCCCTGTTTTCTCTTTTCCAATTCATTTGACAACATTTCAAAACAGAATAATATGAAATATGACAGTTCATCAACATCATTTAAACATAGTCAAGTTCATCATCTAAAGATCATCACCGGCGAAAGTCCACGAACATAAGAGTAGTGCAAGACATGAAACATCATAAAAGTTGAAACATGAAAGACATGGCACAACGGCCGCATACACGGAATCATCATCGACATCAAGCACCACCGAGTCCACCTCCGCCAAAACCACCACCACCACCGAGTCCACCTCCGCCAAAACCACCACCTCCGCCAAGTCCACCTCCGCCAAAACCACCACCAAGTCCACCTCCGTCAAAACCGCCACCGCCAAGTCCTCCTCCGCCAAAACCGCCACCGTGACCACCATCACTCTGCCAGATCAGAGTGACTGGGGTCGACGGAGCAGGAGTCGAGCCACCGGTCCCCTACATGTTTGAAAGAAGATTCTAACGGTAAATATGACATGATAGTGTTGAATGAACGAGAACTAGTTTGTCATTAGTTAGGCAAATTTACTAACCGGAGTATCACCGCCTAGTGCCAGCCATTCCTCGAACGTGGGAATGTGTGGGGCGTCTCCCGCAGGTGGTGGTGGGGGTCCAACTTGTGGTGGCTCCGTGCGGTTAGTCCAAGACGCCAACATACCCTGGATGTTAGTTAAACAAGTCCACTTAGAAACAAGCCGTGATCAACAAAGTCAGAAGGAATGAAAGTGCAAATTTGAGCTTGGTTTAAGAGGGAAAAACTAACAGCCATCACTTGACAGCTGTAATCATTGTTTGCCTTCACTCGTTGCAAGTACTCCCTCACCTCAATATGCCTATGCTCGAGAAAGGCCTGATATGCCTACAAAATTGAGGTTGTTTCTAAGTGGGCAGTGATGAAAATAAACTAAGAAAAATAGAGACAAAGAAGATAAGGGGAAGTACTTACAGCACGTTGGCGGACTAAGGGAGGCTGCGAACGCCCCGTACTCTCTAACGGGCTCGGGTTGGTAGCTCGAAGCCGTGTGTATGAGATCGACGGAGTGATCAAGCCATCGAAACACGGATACAGGCCATGGGACTTACCCTGGATGGCCACCACCGCCGTGTCGTCGATCTGAGACAGGGCGACCTCAGGAACGGGAACATCCGGATGCAACTTCTGATAGGTCTGAGTGTAAGACTCTAGGTGTTTCTCGGTGTTGCCGTAGTACTGGCTCTCGCCCTCCTTGCGATCACTCCGCTCGCGGGCCAGCTTCCACGACTCAATGTCTGAGAGCGGCCTCTGCAACTTGTCCTCCTGCAACATCAAACAGAAGTTAGCCATACATAAGAACATGACGGTAAAGAAGAACCAAAATGCATCTTTCATATAGATATACCTTCATGTCCTTGAAGCCCCAGTGGTTCCTGTTTCCTTGGCCTTGTGTCCCGTCTTTTCCACGGTTAGCCCGGGCCTTGATGCTCTTGGCAACAAACTCTGGATCGTCACCGACCCACCTATCCACCAAACACGCCCATCCGTCATGCCTTCCATAGCACCAACGAGGAACAACCTATGAAAATTTTGGAAGCATGACATGTGAGCACGAAACATATAGTTGACTCCTTGAAACAATGAAAAGTCTGTAATAGTTACCATCATGAACTGCTCCCTGCTCATGGTAATTTTTTGCCTCTGTGCTTGAGTTTTGGTCATCTTTTGTTGCAGGTAGATGTGGTAGTACTGTGAGACGGCAACCCAACGCACCTCGTACTATAACTGACGAGCTTTCTTCTTTGCAGACGCAAGTAAGACCACGTCGGCTCTGGCCTTGTGCTCGTCAAGAACTCTATAGAGTTGCTGCAATCATGCATAAACCAGAAGCAAACAAGGCATGAGTTGAGTGATTCAATGATAAACTTTGAACGAAACTAAAGACAAGTGATTCAAAAGGGAACTTACCCAAAATTTGGTGATCACGGCCTTAGCGGCCGTCCCGTACTCTGCGTTGTTGCAAGCCTCGTAGTGGGCCTAGCTTGTGGCCAAAACACGCAGCTGTGGGTCCCTGTCTGGCCGCGGGCAGAATAGGCCAGGCCAAAACTGCTTCAATAGGATAGTGAGAAGGCCGTTTGGTTTACGGCCCTTTCCGCGAAGGATCCAGTTACTCCAAAAGAATCAAAGGGTTGCCATGTGTACAATAAAAAAATGTTGTCATGTGTTGAAAGTATGATTGAGATGCACTTACTCTGTCCCCGCAGGTTCAATGAGCCACTTGTGCACCTCGATAGAAGGTGGTGTAGGTACTCCGGCATTACCACGCAGCCACCCCTACGGAGCACCCGGTGGCAAGTCACCCCACAACTCGGGGTCAACCTCCCCTCCACCCTCCTCGCCCTCCTCCTCACCCTCCTCCTCGGCCTCCTCCTCCTCGGCCTCCTCCTCCTCACCCTCCTCCTCCTCGACATCAGGAATATACTCCTCCTCCTCAGACTCAGAAGCTGCATCAGCATAGGAGGGCATCGAAGAAGACCCTCCTATTTCGGACACGGCCCGGAGTTTTTTGGCCCGGTTGCCTCTCCCCCCACCTCCTTGTCCTCTAGGGGCTCTCCCCCCACCCCCTCCTCCTCTAGGGTCTCCTCCCCCGACTCCTCCACCTCCCTGTGAGGTGCCATCCTCGCGTAGTCGGGAGGGAACCTTGTGGGCTCGTCCACTCCGAGTAAGTCCTCCTTTGAGTTTACTGAGGAAACTGGCACCGCTGGACTTGCCCATGATTAGCAAACCTGCATTGAGAAGAGAATAAACAATTAGTAAGGATATAAAAAAACAAGCATACAGGAAAGACATTAATAACGGAAGAGAACATTATTAAAAGAACATACATTTTCTAGAACCCATATGAATCATCACTATTGTAATCTATTTGTCGACCGGTCTCATCATCACTATCCCGCATATCTTCTTCGTTGTCTGATGGAGGTGGAGGCTCTTCCTCATCGTCAGCGTCAGCGTCTTCATTTAACTTTTCAAGCATAATTATGTCTCTTTGATTCACAACTGCTTCACCATCAATCCGGGCGCCGTCGTCGTTTGGGTCCAGGTCAACATAACCCAAGTCATCATCCTCCTTGTTTCGGACCACGTCATCATGTTCCTCTTGAAAAAACACTCCCTCGTATGTCATGGGGTTTATGTTGTATTAATCATCATCGTTCAGGTCCGGTAGCTTACCATGTGGCGACACCTTGAACACAACTTCCCAACCCTTTAGGTACTCTTTCTGGCATGGGTAAGGCAGATAATATACTTGTGTGGCCTGGGTAGCGGCGATAAAGAGATCAGCTCCAGCATAGACGGTTGATGGTTTAACTTCAACTAAACCAACGGAAGGCGTATGTCTCAGACCCTTTTTGGGGTCGAACCATCGGCATATGAACACAGTGAGACTTAGGTGTTTACGGCCACATTTGAATGCCTCACCATCAATTTTTTTAGCAAGATCATCATGATGAAATAACCACTTATCGTATCCCAAATTTGAAGCACATCTCACATAGCTACTTAACAACATCACAAACTGAAAATAA
Organism: Triticum aestivum; assembly: GCF_018294505.1. Lineage (NCBI taxonomy): Eukaryota > Viridiplantae > Streptophyta > Magnoliopsida > Poales > Poaceae > Triticum > Triticum aestivum. Next base: position 568,590,239 of record NC_057807.1, read on the forward strand.
AATCTTCGTTAACAATTTTATGAACTAAGTGACTCAAGTTGCTTTTTTAACTATGATAATTCATTTTGCCGAGATTCATCCATCTAGCAACCTAACTGTAGCAAAATAATTCCTTTTGCCGAGATTCCTCCATCCATCTAAGATACATACAACATTCATCCATCTAGCAACCTAACAACATCCAACATCCATCCATGCATCCATTCATGCATCCAACAATAGCTAAATAATGCAAAAAAATTAAAAAAAAAGGAGTGTTAGCTCACCGGGCATAGAGGCGTCACGCTGGTGGAGTTGGAGGCAGGGGCCGGCGGTGGAGGTGAGGGGAGGGCCGGGGCGGAGCTGGGCCGGCCGGGGAGGGCCGGGGAGGGCCGGGACACAGCAGGGGCGCGGGCCAAAGGGGGTCGGCCGGTCGGACCAGCTAGCAGGGGGCCGGCCAGGCTAGGGCATGGGCCGGCCGGGGCGGCGTCCACGCACGGCGGCCGGGGTCGAGGAGGGAGGGGCGGGGGCGGCTGGAGCGAGGGAGGGCGGGGGCGGCTGGAGCGAGGGCGGCGCCGGCTGGAGCGAGAAGGGGCGGCGGTAGGGGACGAGAGGTGGGGTGGGATGGGGCGGCGGCGACGCGGGTGGGGCGGCAGGGGGTGCGGGCGAGGAGAGTGGGCGGCGGCAGGGGGCGGGGGAGAACGCGGCGGCGGCGCGGGTGTGGAGGCGCGCGGCGGCGGCGACGAGAGGCGCGGGTCGATTTGCTATCGGGCGAATGAGTGGTGGAGGTGGTCGGCATAGGTACCGATGCCACGTGGCACCTATGCCGACGGCTTAGCCGTAGGCATAGTTATATATTTTTTATTTTTTTAATGTTTTTAATAGCTTATATTTTTTCTTCTTTCTGTTTTTTATTTCATATAAATTTTTGATGTTTTTATAGTCATCAGTTATATTTTTTATATTTTTTAATGTATTATTATTTCGTATGCATTTTTAATGTTTTCTTAACGCTGCTCGGCCCTCTCCTCTCCCGAAACCACACAGAGGGGAGGTGAAGGCGCCACGTGGCATATTTTTTTCTGCAACAACTTTTATACATGTTTAACATTTTTAAAAAAATATTATTAACTGTCTTCAAATATATTTTTATTGTATATTATTTTCATACGCATTGAAAAGTTTCGTTTACATATAAAATGAGGGACCGACGCGTCCGTTTCCCCCCTACAGGTGCCGGCGGCGGCGCCGTCCGTGACGGGGGCCACACCCCGGAGATGCGTGCCGCCTCTTCGGACATGCCACAACACCACCCCGCATGTATGAGGGCCCGGTACGACGCTCCGGTGGCATTGCTACACCCCCCAGGGCCCCCGTCCCGGCTAACCCTGTACCGTTTGACCATGGGATCTAGCCCTTTGACTTCCCACGGACGGGCTTTGACCAGTGGACCTCTCCACTCGGTTGTGTCAGGTCGGCCCAGAGGGACACCGGGGAGCAACATCCGGGCCAAACCCATAGCTACATCCACTCTGTGTAGACCCGACGCGTCCGTTTCCCCCCTCCAGGTGCCGGCGGCGGCGCCGTCCGTGAGGGGGGCCACGCACCGGAGACGTGTGCCGCCTCTTCGGACATGCCACAACACCACCCCGCATGTATGAGGGCCCGGTACGACGCTCCGGTGGCATTGCTACCTCCCAGGGCCCCCGTCCCGCCTAACCCTGTAGCGTTTGACCACGGGATCTAGTCCTTTGACTTTGCACGGACGGGCTTTGACCAGTGGACCTCTCCACCCGGTTGTGTCGGGTCGGCCCAGAGGGACACCGGGGAACAACATCCGGGCCAAACCCACAGCTACATCCACTCTGTGTAGACCCGACGCGTCCGTTTCCCCCCTCCAGGTGCCGGCGGCGGCGCCGTCCGTGAGGGGGGCCACGCACCGGAGACGTGTGCCGCCTCTTCGGACATGCCACAACACCACCCCACATGTATGAGGGCCCGGTACGACGCTCCAGTGGCATTGCTACCCCCCAAGGGCCCCCGTCCCGCCTAACCCTGTAGCGTTTGACCACGGGATCTAGCCCTTTGACTTTGCACGGACGGGCTTTGACCAGTGGACCTCTCCACCCGGTTGTGTCGGGTCGGCCTAGAGGGACACCGGGGAACAACATCCGGGCCAAACCCACAGCTACATCCACTTTGTGTAGACCCGACGCGTCCGTTTCCCCCCTCCAAGTGCCGGCGGCGCCGCCGTCCGTGAGAGGGGCCACGCACCGGAGACGTGTGCCGCCTCTTTGGAGATGCCACAACACCACCCCACATGTATGAGGGCCCGGTACGACGCTCCGGTGGCATTGCTACCCCCCCAGGGCCCCCGTCCCGGCTAACCCTGTAGCGTTTGACCACGGGATCTAGCCCTTTGACTTTGCACGGACGGGCTTTGACCAGTGGACCTCTCCACCCGGTTGTGTCGGGTCGGCCCAGAGGGACACCAGGGAGCAACATCCGGGCCAAACCCACAGCTACATCCACTCCGTGTAGACCCGACGCGTCCGTTTCCCCCTTCCAGGTGCCGGCGGCGGCGCCGTCCGTGAGGGGGGCCATGCACCGGAGACGCGTGCCGCCTCTTCGGACATGCCACAACACCACCCCGCATGTATGAGGGCCCGGTACGACGCTCTGGTGGCATTGCTACCCCCGCAGGGCCCCCGTCCTGGCTAACCCTGTAGCGTTTGACCACGGGATCTAACCCTTTGACTTTGCACGGACAGGCTTTGACCAGTGGACCTCTCCACCCGGTTGTGTCGGGTCGGCCTAGAGGGACACCGGGGAGCAACATCCGGGCCAAAACCACAGCTACATCCACTCCATGTAGACCCGACGCGTCCGTTTCCCCCTTCCAGGTGCCGGCGGCGCCGCCGTCCGTGAGGGGGGCCACGCACCGAAGACGCATGCCGCCTCTTCGGAAATGCCACAACACCACCCCGCATGTATGAGGGCCCGGTACGACGCTCCGATGGCATTGCTACCCCCCAGGGCCCCCGTCCCGCCTAACCCTGGAGCGGTTGACCACGAGATCTAGCCTTTTGACTTCCCACGGACGGGCTTTGACCAGTGGACCTCTCCACCCGGTTGTGTTAGGTCGGCCCAGAGGGACACCCGGGAGCAACATCTGGGCCAAAACCACAGCTACATCCACTCCGTGTAGACCCGACGCGTCCGTTTCCCCCCTCCAGGTGCTGGCAGTGGCGCCGTCCATGAGGGGGGGCACAACGCGGCTGTGAGGGGGGTCACTCTCTAGAGACGAGTGTCGGGCGTTTGCAACTGCCACAAAACTTCTGTCGGCATAGATGTTTTTGATTTTAATAAAATATAAGGATCTATATTTAAAAGAACATGACCGCACATTATTAACGTGCTCGAAAAAATACAAACTATATATATATATATTCATAATATATGAAAAAAAATACAAACTACATATATATATTCATATGTATGTTTATATTTAACATGCTACATGTTAGTTGATATAATAATACATAAAAAAGCATTAAAAAATATGTACGAAAAAAAATCTAACTATGCCGACGGCTATGCCGTTGGCATAGATCCGACCAGCGTGCCGCGGATCACTGACGTGGCAGATATGCCGACGGCAGCCGTCGGCATAGGCTCTGCACGGTGCGGCCTGGATCGATGACGTGGCCTGCGGACCTATGCCGACTGCCCCCCGTCTCGGCCGTCAGCATAGATCTGACGCCGTTAGCCAGGGGTGGCCGGGCCCCACGGGTATGCCGACGTCCTTTGTAAGCCGACGGGAGCTATCGGCGTATATGTAGCTAGGCCGACGGCCATTCTATGCCGATGGGTGCCGTCGGCTTATCTCTGCGTAACCCGACGGCCATTGTACGCCGACGGCCAGAACCAGGCTGTCGGCATATCTCCGAAGAAGCTGACGGTGGCCGTCGGCATTGTTTTGGCCGTCGGGGTATGGCCCTGTTCCGGTAGTGGTGGTGCTGCTCTGCCAGTGCCAAAATGGTCGCCACGGAGCTGGCGTCGATACGATTGCACAGCTTATCTTCACAGATCGGTATGAGCCTCTCCAAACCGTACCTGTCTGCTGCAACAAGCAAGTGCTGAGCCATGGCATACTTATCTAGTTGACTTGTACCAGGCGGTACATCATCAGTGTAGATCAAAGTAAGCAAATTGCTGAACACCTCTGCCTCCATGTCATCTATGTGTATGGCATTTTTGGTGGTGCTCAGTGGCGGAGCCAGAATTTTTGTGAAGCCTGGGCAAACTTGAAACTAAGTTTCTATTCGGGAATGAAAGTTGGGTGTCCGATACACAGCATATAAAATAGCGCTAAACTTTCAAAAAACAAAAACCATCTTAATAATGAAGTAAAAATATAAAAATAGTAGTCATATCAATGAAATTTTAGAGCAGACTAATATATAATATATCAATATTCAGTTTCATAGACCAAAATAAAGTTTTTTTTCGACTGAAGACCAAAATAAAGTTGAGACTCTAGTTCTGTTTCTGGCTGCATATCATTCACAGTTTCACTGCTTGCTTTATTAAGAAAAAAACGTCTTCATCTATGCAATTTAATTATTTGAATTTGGAAATTAGAACTTTGCTTCGGTACACCGTCCCTAAATTTTTTTACGGATTCCGATGTAGATTTGTGGCAACTTTTAAGAGGGTGCACCGAAGAAAACTCTCGAAGTTAACATGTACTCCTTCCGTTTCTAAATATAAGTCAGTTTAGAGATTTTAATACAAACTACATATAGATGTATATAGATGTATTTTATAGTGTAGATTCGCTCATTTGTTCCGTAGTAGTTCGTATTGAAATCTCTAATATGACTTATATTTTGGAACAAAGGAGTACTTTGTGGAACAAATCCCTGAACCAAAAACTTAGGTTCATATGGATAATTCCCCAAGTTTTGACTACAAAATTTAAGCCCTAAATCTATCAATGCAATCTGTAGATGTGGATGAATAGATCAATAAGAATTTTACCAAAGCCGATTAGAATGGAGGGCACGAGTAGACGGGGATGCAAGCCGTTCCTTCCTTCCCGGGGATGGATCCGCTCTGCCTGCCGCCGGCTGCGCGCCTAGTCAAAGCCAGCCAGTCCGTCTCCGCGCGATGCGCAGTTCTGGCGATCCGTGAGCCATAGATACGAACAGCCGTCGACAGGCGAAAGGAGGTGGAGCAATTAGCGAACAACGATGGATTTTTTTGAGGGAGCTTCTAACTGGCGCGTTACGCGCCGCCGAAGGGAACCGGCGCTCACGCGCTCCCTGGCGTGGGCCAGCCCATCTATTTATTTCCTGTTTTCCAAAACGAACAAAAACAGCGGATCTGGTTGCACTCGAACACGCGACCTCAGGTTTGGATTAGCACGCACAAACCAACTGGCCACCAGTTCTCACAAGAAAATTTTAACATCGTTTCCTTCTTTACTTCTTTTCACTTTTCTTTTTCCTTTTTTCATTTTTCTTCTTCTTGGTTCGACGGTTTTATTTTAATTCTTGATTTTTTTACAATTGATGAACTATTTCTCAATTTGGTAAATTTATATTCACCGTGTATTACATAAAATTTCATTGTATTAAGAAAAATGTTCATTGTATATTATGAAAATTGTTCACCTTTGCATATAAAAATGTTCATCGTGTATTATAAAAATGTTCATCGCATATTATGAAAATTTTCAACGTTTTTACTAAATCTTGAATGCGTAAATTGTTCAACACATATATTCATGTTGTTTCAAAAATGTTCATCGTGTATTATTTAAAATGTTCATTGGATATAAAAAACATTCAACATTTTTTTTTCTATTTTGGTTTTGGTTATTCAATGAGTATACAATTGTTCACTATGTTTCTTGATTTTTTTCAGTATATATTACACAATGTTCAATGTGTATTCACAAATTGTTCAACGTATTTTCACAAATGTTCAGTACGTGTCCGAAAATTCTTCAGCGCATATATTCCTATTTTTTTTAAAGTGTTCATCATATATTAAAATAAGTTCATCTGTATTATTTAAAATATTCAGCTTATTTTAAGAAAATCTCAACGGATATCGCAAAATGTTCAACGGATATTACAGAAAACAAGTTCACGTATTTTTTGAGAAAAGGTACAGAGAAAAAAGAAAAAAAAAGAAAAGACGAATACAAAAGAAAAGAAGAAAGAGGAAAGAAGACAATAGAAAGAAACGATGGAACCAGTCACAGTAGATGAGGGTGGCTGGTTGGATGCTGCATTCACGCTGAACAAAGGAAGTCCTGTGTTCGAATCCCACCTCTCTAGCGAAATTTTTGCTGATAGAAAAAAGTAAAGGAAATGGGCTGGCCCAGCGGGGCGAGGGGTGTGTGCGCCCTGTACGGGTTGGCCTTTAAGGGGCGCTTAAGGCGCCGTTTAGGAAATGCCCTTTTTTGGCAACACAGCGATGACCTATCCAGGCGCTAGGCGAGGAGTGGTGGACCTATCCAGGCGCCAGCCCAACATGCCTACATTGCTAGGCGTACCTCCACAAAGCCCAATCTAGCCCAAGTAAATTCTGCCCGGGAAACGTACGAGTAGGCAGGGAGCCCGGGCAAGTGCCCAGGGTGGCCGCGCGCTGCCTCCGCCACTGGTGGTGCTCTCCTTCATGGAACCAAACAATTGTGCTCTGAAAACCGGAGAGCGCGCCGCGAGCACGTACCGGTGCGCCCAGAACGTCTCCCCGCCAACTCGGAATTCGACATCGACGCCCTCCTTGCTTGATAGGAGATCCCCGAAGTGCCGATGCATGTCAGATGGTGGCACCACGATGGATGGTGTCTCCTGCGCGTGAAACTCACTCCGGATAATATCGACCTTGACAGTGAACGAGTCGTCTTTGAGATGCTTTGATTTCTCCAACTCCTCCCTTTTGATGAACTTTTCGTATCCCCGGGATTTGCTCACAGAAAAGTCGTGTGTGCCTCAATGTTGGGTATGGGAATAGGACGGCACCTGCTTTCCGTCTTGCTCGAGTAAGCTGAAACTAAAGTCTGCCTTCACGGTTTCGGTGCGGGTAACGGTATCATCCAAGCAGAGAAAGAGGGATATGAAGTCGGTGTTGTCAGACATCCACCCGTTGGGACAGTAACGCAGGCGCCACGCGCGCCCCCCGACCCGAAAAGGGCAAGATTCGATCTGCTTGCCATTGGGGACTTCCTTGGTGCGCGAGTAGCCAACGATCTTCAGCACGTGATAGCCGCTCACGTCGCCGGCAATGATGGAGGAAGAGGATCCGGTGGCGAGGCCGCTGGTCGAGACGAACGAGGAGGCCAGCATGGTGGAGTGCGTAATCGGCTGGGCTGCTCGCAAACTCGCGATGGCTTAGGGCAGGATGGTGACGGGAGCGGCGTGGGTTTTGGGTGGTGTGACGAGGCGAGGGTGCTCGTATTGTAGAGCAATCGCCTATTTGCGAGACGAGCTACCGTCTCGCAGGCTGCAGCTAATGGGCTGGCCCAATGTAGGTATGTTTGGATCGGTTTTAGTGCGTTTTTTCTTCTTTTGCTTCTATACATTTTTTTCTAAATATTTTTATCTGTTTTTATAGATTTTTCCTTTCTCTGGTTTTGAAATACACATCGATTTATTAATTTTCTTGTATACATATGAACATTTTTTTATACATGTTGAACAAAATTTAAATGTGTGATGAAGATTATATTAAAAACACATTTGAACAGTTTTGAGTAAATGTTAAACATCTTGCAGATACACACCGAACACTTTTCAGATACACGTTGGACATTTTCTTTAATCCATGTGAAACATTTTTCAGATACACCTTGAACAAATTTTTAGTACACGTTGAAGATTTATCTAAATACACGTTAAATATTTTTCGTAAATGCCTTCAACCTTTTTTAAAAGGCCCAAAATATTTCTTAAGTGTTGGAACGTTTCCTAAAATGTCATGAACATTTGTTTGAATGGTATGAAATATTTTTTGCACGGAAACTTTTACATTGTATAAACATTTTTTTAATGTCACAAACAAAATTTTGAAACATGTGACAATTTTTACATGCAACCAACAATTTCTTCACTAGCATGAAATTTTTATTTCAACTGTAAGAACTTTTTCTTCAAGTTGCACTAACCAAATTTCACACTACATGAACATTTTCAATGTGCAGCGAACTTTCTAAAATTTCAGTAAAATAATTTTAGAATTTATCCCACCTAACGATGGACCACGCGGGAATCTCTTCCGATGTGTGGTTTGTTCCTCTCTTCGTCATTTCCAAGACAGAGGTGGTACACATCACCTCGGAAGGCAGCTCGGCAAACAGAGGTTGGATGCATGAGGATGATGTTCAACACACTTTTCATTGAACCAGCTTCAAGACCGACAACCGAAAGGATGTGCAACTCGAAAGGGCTGATGTGGTCCCAGCTTGAAGGCCGGTTCATGGGCTACTGATGGTATCCCGGCTAAGGGGCCTCTCGTGGTGATGGTTCCCGGACTAGTGGGCCGGGCCGAGGACCACCTTTATCGGTTCCGTCCTTGGCCACTTTGGGCAGCCCATGGTAGTATACATGGTGATTCCGCAAGACTTGACGTACAAAACAAGAAGATGGAGTTATGGAGAGTTCTACCTCCTTAGAAGTGGCCGACCTAATTGTGTAAACCCTATGGCCCCGGTATGCTATATAAGCTGAGGGTCGGGCTCGTCGCAGAATACATAAGAATCTCTCGGTACTTTATACTATGTATACACCCCAGCGCAATAAAGCACAAACAGGACGAAGGAAGTTTACTAAAGTATTGTTCTCACAGGAACATGTACGTTAATCCTTTTCTGTTTGCTCGATGTATACTTCATTAAGAATTGTTAATGATTTCTTAATTAACTCATAATGTAGCATCAATCAAGACAATACAAGCATCATGAGCACACACACGACCTCTACACGAGATTAGGACGCACACATCCAAGTCTAACACCAACGCACACATACAACGAAAAAAGAAAAATAAAGAAAACCCGTCCTTTGGAAGTCTTAACAATGCAAACTCCAGCATCCAACAATAATTATCATCATCAACCACCAACAATGACAACAGCCGGACTGTGGGAAAAGTGTTTCAACAACGACACTTCCGAGAAGAAAACGATGCACGAGCACCACCATCGCCAAATCCACTCCTAGAGAATAGAACAAACTACACATCAAAACTGCTAGTAGTAATACTAGAGTTTGTCGTAACTTTCTGGAATGATATTGCAAATAATGATTAAAACCTAATTTTGTGTCTTTGATTTTCTATTCCCACATAAACAGGGAATTATGTTTGCCATTAAGATATCGTTGATAACACCAGGACGGCTCTTTGACACCCCTCTACTATGTGTTGAAAATATGCCCTAGAGGCAATAATAAAATGGTTATTATCATATTTCCCGTTCATGATAAATATTTGTTATTTATGCTAGAATTGTACTGATCCGAAACTTAAATACATGCGTGAATACATAAACTACAATGTGTCCCTAATACGCCTCTACTAGATTAGCTCGTTGATCAAAGATGCTTATGGTTTCCTAACCATACACATGAGTTATCATTTGATAACGGGATCACATCATTAGGAGAATGATGTGATGGACATACGCAACCGTAAGCTTAGCATCAGGTCATTTAGTTACTTGCTACAACTTTCTACATGTCAAGTATCACTTCCTTAGACCATGAGATCATGCCACTCCCAGATACCCGAGGATTACTTTGTGTCCTATCAAACATCACTTCATAACTGGTTGATCATAAAGGTGCTTTATAGGTATCTTCGAAGGTGTCTGTTGGGTTGCATGGATCGAGACTGGAATTTGCCACCCCGTGTGACAGAGAGATATCTCTGGGCCCTCTTGGAGCTCATGTGACTAATGATTTTACTCATGGGATCTTGTACTACGAAACGTGTAAAGAGACTTGCCGGTAACGAGATTGAACTAGGTATGGAGATACCGACAATCGAATCTCGAGAAAGTAACATATCACCGGACAAAGGGAATTGTATACGGGATTGACTGAATCCTTGACATCGTGGTTCAACTGATAAAGATCTTCATGGAATATGTAGGAATCAATATGGGCATCTAGGTCCCTCTATTGGTCATTGACCGGAGAGGAGTCTCGGTCATTATGCATGTTCCGAACCCATAGGGTCGCACGCTTAGCATTCGATAGTGGTAGGGTAGTAGTGAGATATTAATAGCAGAAAGTCCGAAGGTTGTCCGGAGTCTGGAATGGGATCCGGGATATCACGAGGAGATCCAGAGGTAAAGACTTATATATGGATAGCCCTATTTTGGGTACCGAAAAAGTTCAAGGGGATGCCTGCAAATGTACCCGAGGCACCAAAGGGTTTCAAGGGTTCACCGGGGGGTCCATCAGCCCCAGGGACACACGTTGATTGTAGGAAGCTGCCCTGGCCTAGTTAGGTCAGGCGCACCAGCCTCTCGCCAGGCCCATGCGCCAAGGAAGGGCAAACCCTATGGGTGGGAGTCGGCCCCTTGGCTTGGGGGCCAAGCCACCCCTTAGGGCCACCGTCCCCTCCCTTGGAGGAGGGGCCTAGGGCCAGCGCCCCCTCCCCTCACCGCTATTGAAGGAAATATGCCCTAGAGGCAATAATAAAGTTGTTATTTTATATTTCCTTATGTCATGATAAATGCTTATTATTCATGCTAGAATTGTATTAACCGGAAACTTGATACATATGTGAATACATCAAAACACCGTGTCCCTAGTATGCCTCTACTTGATTAGCTAGTTTATCAAATATTGTTAAGTTTCCTAGCCATGGACATGTGTTGTCATTTGATGAACGGGATCACATCATTAGGGGAATGATGTGATGGACAAGACCCATCCGTTAGCTTAGCATAATGATCATTCAGTTTTATTGCTATTGCTTTCTTCATGTCAAAGACATATTCCTCCGACTATGAGGTTATGCAACTCCCGGACACCGGAGGAATGCCTTGTGTGCTATCAAACGTCACAACGTAACTGGGTGATTATAAAGATGCTCTACAGGTATCTCCGAAGGTGTTTGTTGGGTTGGCATAGATCGAGATTAGGATTTGTCATTCTGAGTATCGGAGAGGTATCTCTGGGCCCTCTCGGTAATGCACATCATATGAAGCCTCGCAAGAAATGTGACTAATGAGTCAACTGTGGGATGATGCATTACAGAACGAGTAAAGAGACTTGCCGATAACGAGATTAAACTAGGTATGAAGATACCGACGATCGAATCTCGGGCAAGTAACATACCGATGACAAAGGGAATAACGTATGTTCATATTGCGGTTCGACCGATAAAGATCTTCGTAGAATATGTGGGTACCAATATGAGCATCCAGGTTCCGCTATTAGTTATTGACCGGAGAGGTGTCTCGGTCATGTCTACATAGTTCTCGAACCCGTAGGGTCCGCACGCTTAACGTTCGATGACGATATGTCTTATATGAATTATTTGTTTTGGTGACTAAAGGTTGTTCGGAGTCCCAGATGAGACCACGGACATGATGATTAGTCTCGAAATGGCCGAGAGGTAAAGATTGATATATTGGAAGGTAGTATTCGGACACTTGAAGGGTTCCGGAGTGTATCGGGTACAAACCGGAGTACAAGAGGGGTTACCGGAACACCCCGGGGAAAGATATGGGCCATATGGGTAATAAAAGGGAGGCTAACCAGCCCACAAGGGGCTGGTGCACCCCCTGTCGTGGTTCTAAGACTGATAGTAGAAAGGGGGGGGGTAGGTATGGAGAGGCAAGATCTCAACTATGGTGAAGGTGTACACACGAGGTTTACGAGTTCAGGCCCTTCTCGGTGGAAGTAACAGCCCTACGTCTCGGTGCCCGGAGGCGGTCGATTGGATTATATGTGTGATGTTACAGGGGGTGCGAACCCTTGTGCCAGAGGAGGGGGTGGCTTATATAGAGTACGCCAGGACCCCATCGCCCTCCATTACAAGGGTCTTAATGTACATAAAGTGGGGGCGTTACTGGTAACACCAGCCTTAAGTGTTGTTAATGACCTTAAAGACTACGGACTGAACGCCTGTCCGTTGTAATGCTAAGTGACTCCTGGTCTTCGATAGGTCAAGTGATTCTCTGGATGGTCGAATGACAGTAGGTAGGAGGAATCCCGAGTGACATGATTGTCGAGTGGATTGCACTCGACATCTTCGACTGGGGGTCTCTTGCTGCCTCTTGGACTTCTTATCTTCTAGGGTAGTGACCTTGGGTAGGATGTATAGGTCAGGCCTATGACCCTACCTCAGGTCTGTATCCTCATCAGTAGCCCCCGAATGGATTAAGGTTCCAGTGGAAAGTAGGTTGAAGTTGAACTTGTTCTGAGCTTTGCACCTTCGCGAGCGTTTTCTTCTAAGATGGAAAACTCAGGTTGGTACTTCAGCGTCGACTTAGACGCTTTGATCAATTCAGAGAGTTGCCGACTGAACTTGTGGCATCATGTGCCGAGTGCTGTCTTAGAGTGCGGGATCTTGGGTGCGATTGACTGTTGTGTATCCCGGATTTCGCGGGATACGAAATTTCGGGGAAGCGCGTGGGACGGGGAGCGCCGAAGCGGGCAGAGCGGATAAACAGTGATGCCTTGATTTTTGTGCCGCCTTTTTCACCACATACATTGCGCGCGACTGTTGCGGGATTTGATAGGATTGCCTGGTCCCACGCGTTAGTGACTCGGAAGCAACCCTTTATAAGGCAACGGGGCCGAGGCGTCTGCACTGTGCACGCCCGTTCCTCCTTCTTCTTCCTCTGTTTCTCCACCGGGCCCAGCTCTTCCGCTCTCGACGCTACCGCTCCACCACCATGGTGAAGGACAAGACGGCGGCGCTAGAGTGCGCAAAGAAGGCGACGGGGGCGGCTAAAGGCAAGAAGCAGAACCGCGGGTCGTCATCGCATACGGGGCTGCCACCGGGCTAGATCCAAGGCGATTGGATCCGGTCTTTGCTTCGGCAGGAAGATCTGGACGAGTTGGCGGAGTCTGGACTGATCGCCAAGGGAGTGGCAAGGTTGCCGGAGGGGGAGATGGAGCCTCAGCCTCGACCGGGTGAGTGTGTACTGCTCGCCACCCACGTCGACCAGGGTTTTTCGCTTCCTCTGCACCCCTTCTTCCGGGGATTCTTGAATTTCTTCGGTGCTCAACTCCACCATTTTTCTCCCAACACCATCACGTATCTGGCCGCGTTCGTGTCGATGTGTGAAAACCTCTTAGGGTGTCGGCCGCAGTAGGGTCTTTTCAAACATATCTTCACCATCCGCTCCAGTCGGTCAAAAAAGCAAAGTCGAGTGACTCAAAGACCCATGTCATCCAGATGTGTGGGGGTTTAGGTATTCAAAAAAGGCATAGGAGTTCTTTCCCTGCTATGACTCTCCCTGAATCAGTTAGAGGTTGGCAGTCGACCTGGTTCTACTGCCAGGACGCCGCAGCTCTAGGTCGGTCGACCGGCCTTCCCCACTTCACATTCGACCGCGTTCAGACTCCTTCTCCACTCAAAGTGACTGTTGATGAGAATGTGGAGTCGAAGATGTTGGTGGAGAAAGTGGTCCAACTTATCAATGAGGGTGTCACCGGCCTGGACCTGCTGGAAGTGTTCCTCAGTAGACGCATCCAGCCTCTTCAGGCTCGTGATCATCCTATGTGGTTGTACTCTGGACCCGAAGACACCGCTCGGGTCCACCCAGAGGAAGTGTCGTCCAAGACCGTGGCGATGTGGTTGAAGAGTATCACAGGCAATCAGGACAACCCTAGAAGATCCAGGCGAGTCATCCCCTTTAGAGACGACAATCCGCCCGACAAGGTATGCTCTTTTATTCCGATTGCCTGGTGTATATGTTCCGACTGCACTTGATGTCGACTGACTTTTACTCGACCTTTTGTCTTGTAGGTTTTTACTGAGATGTATTCGATGCCCAACAGCGAGCAAGCTCTAGAGCAGGGCCAGGAGGGAGAGGCCAGCGCAGAATAGAGTGGCGACTGGGAGTCTTCGGATGAAGAGGAGGAGGAGCAGAGCGAGGAGTCAGACGACGAGGAAGAAGTCGACTCGCCGCCGCGTTCCGAGCGCCGATGCAAGCAGCAGCATGACCCGGTAGGCGGGCGTGGGAAGAACGTGGCTCCGAGTACCCACGCTCAGAAGCGCACTCGGACGTCGACTCCGGAGCCGACGGAGAAGGTCGGCAAGCAGCCCAAGGTTGCTCCTCCCAAGGATCGGAAGACTTTGCCGCGGATCAAGATGGACGTCCCTGTGGCTTCGGGGTGAGTATCACACTTGTGTTTATGCAGACCGACTGAAATTTCTGTTCTGACCAATTGGATCATGTATCTTTATAGCCCCACCTCTGCTGCTACCGACATGGATATCGATAAGGTACTAGGAGATGAGGAGGCCACCTCTTGGGCTTGTAAGTCCGTTCGACCAGGTTTCATTTAGTCGAGTGAGTCGTCAATCGGCTGAATATCTGATATTTCTCCCTTTCTGTAGTTCCACAAGAGATCGTTGTGCTCCCTGACGATGAAGAAGAAGAAGCGCCTCTACAGGAGAGGAGGAAGAACAGTGGAAGCTCAAGCAGGAGGAGGCTTGAAATTCAAGTCCCTTAGTTGACACCAGCGCTTGAAGCGGTGGTCGAACATTTTCGGAGAGCCAGTTCGGACCAACGTCACATTCGCCAGTCTGCTGGCGACTGATCGTTCGTCGGGCTCGACTGCACAGACTCCTGCCGCTCTAGTGAAAGTCCACGCGTCTGACCTAGCAACTGCTTCGACTGCCCTGGAGCCATCACTCTTTGTTGCGTATCAGACCCTAGACGACTCGCCGAGTGCCGCTAGGGAAGCTCTTCGCCAGGTGAACCTTGTCATGGAGCAAGTGAAGGTGATGCACGAGACTGCAGCTAAGCCCCCGAGTGAGAGGTAGACTCACCACTCGGTAGGATTTTTTATCACTTAGGTGAGTACTAGACTGCAGCTAAGCCGCCGAGTGAGAGGCAGACTCACCACTCGGTAGGATTTTCTCTTCAACTTGGGCAAAACGGATTCGCAGCTAAGGCACCCACTTGGGGATTTTAGAACATGTAAAAATGAACAACAATCATTCAGAAGACTGTAAAATCATGCCTTTTGATAATCAAACTAAAAGGTACTTCTTATTACATCTCATCAGTCTAAATACTTAAGAGTAAAAAGGGCGGAGCCGTTCCGCATTCCAAGCGTGTGGCTCATCTTTATTGTGCTCGACGTTGAAGAGATGATACGATCCGTTGTGGAGCACTTTGGTGACAACGAAAGGGCCTTCCCAAGCAGGAGCGAGCTTGTGTGGTTTCTGCTGGTCCACTCGAAGAACCAGGTCTCCTTCTTGAAATGCCCGGCCCCTTACGTTTCTGGCATGGAATGGACGCAAGTCTTGCTGATAAATGGTCGACCGGATCAAGTCCATCTCTCTTTCTTCTTCCAAGAGATCGACTGCATCTTGCCGAGCCTTCTCTGCTTCCTCTTCTGAGAAGAGTTCGACTCAGGGCGCGTTGTGGAGCAAATCACTCGGGAGTACGGCTTCGGCTCCGTAGACTAAGAAGAATGGAGTCCGTCCAGTCGACCGATTAGGAGTTGTCCTCAATCCCCAAAGCACTGATGGGATCTCATCAACCCAAGCCCCTGCTGCATGCTTGAGGTCACGCATCAGCTGGGGTTTCAGTCCTTTGAGAATCAATCCATTCGCTCGCTCAGCCTACCCATTCGACTGAGGATGAGCGACCGAAGCGTAATCGACCCTCGTGCCTTGGGAAGCACAAAAGGCTCTGAATTCATCAGAGTCGAAGTTCGATCCATTATTTGTGATGATGTTGTGCGAAACACCATATCTGAATATCAATTCCCTGATGAAACTCACAGCTGTACTTGCTTCAAGGTTTTTAATGAGCTTGGCTTCGATCCATTTGGTAAACTTGTCGACTGCCACCAGCACATGGGTAAATCCACTCCTGCCAGTCCTCAGAGGTCCAACCATGTACAATCCCCAGACAACAAAAGGCCAGACGAGTGGAATAGTGTTCAGAGCTGATGCAGGTTTATGGGACATGTTGGAGTAAAACTGACAGCCTTCACACTTTTCCACTATTTCTTTTTCCATCTCATTGGCATGTGGCCAGTAAAATTCAGCTCGGTATGCTTTGGCCACGATGGTCCGAGAGGACGCATGGTGACCATAGGTCCTTGAGTGAATATCATTGAGGATCATTCAGCCTTCTTCTGGCGTGATGCACTTCTGGCAGACCCCAGTTACACTTTCTCTGAACAACTGACCTTTTATCACGGTAAAGGCTTTAGATCGTCGGACCATCTGCCGAGCCTCTTCTTCATCCTCTAGAAGTTCTTTCCTAAGAATGTATGCAATGTACGGCATTGTCTAGTCGGGAGTGATGACCAAAACATCCATGACTAAGTCGACCACGGCTGGGATTTCGACTTCAGTTGGATCTGTGGCGCTCTTCGGCTGTGGTGACTCTTCAGTGAAAGGATCTTCCTGGACTGAAGGTGAATGAATATGTTCCAAAAACACATTGTGGGGAATGGCCTCTCTCTTTGAACCTATCTTTGCCCACTCATCTGCAGCTTGATTTTTCAGTCGGGGTATATGGTGAAGCTCCAATCCTTCAAACTTCTTTTCCAGCTTTCTTACTGCATTGCAATAACCAGTCATGGCCGGGCTCCTGACATCCCATTCCTTCATCACTTGATTAATCACCAAATCTGAGTCGCCGTAGACCATAAGGCGACAGACACCGAGTGAAATGGCCATACGCAACCCGTATAAAAGTGCTTCATATTCGGCTTCATTATTGGAGGAATCAAAATGGATCTGGAGAACATATCTAAGCTTGTCTCCACGGGGGGATACCAATACTACCCCTGCACCCGAACCATTCAGCATCTTGGAGCCATCAAAGAACATAGTCCAATGCTCTGAGTGAACTTGAGTCGGTAACTGCTGCTCAATCCACTCGGCAAGGAAATCTGCGATTGCTTGGGACTTGAT
This sequence comes from Triticum aestivum, assembly GCF_018294505.1. Classification (NCBI taxonomy): domain Eukaryota; kingdom Viridiplantae; phylum Streptophyta; class Magnoliopsida; order Poales; family Poaceae; genus Triticum; species Triticum aestivum. The sequence continues at coordinate 568,607,360 of NC_057807.1, forward strand.
AGCTTTCTTTGCCTCAAACTTGATATCCAATGGAAGGAGTTCAATCGCCCATTTTGCCACTCGGCCAGTTGCATCTCTGTTATTCAGAATTTCAGATAGTGGTGCGTCGCTGACGACTGTAATGGAGTGATCAGAGAAACAATGTGCAACCTTATTCATGGTCATGTATATTCCATAGACAAGCTTCTGATAATGTGGATATCGTTGCTTGGATGGAGTCAAAACTTCAGAGAGATAATAAACTGGGCACTGAACCTTGTAAGCTTTTCCTTCCTCTACTCGCTCGATCGTGAGTACTGTACTAACAACTTGTCCAGTGGCTGCAATGTAAAGCAGTAAAGGCTCTTTGCTGATTGGCGCAGCCAGCACCGGCTGGGCGGAAAGCAGGGTTTTGAGCTCTGCAAACGCCGCATCAGTTTCCTCAGTCCACTCGAACTTATCAGATTTCTTCATCAGTCGGTAAAGAGGCAAGGCCTTTTCACCGAGACGAGAAATGAATCGACTCAAGGCGGCCAAACAACCAGTCAGCTTCTGAACGTCATGCACTCGCACAGGGCATTTCATTCGGATGATGGTATCAACTTTTTCTGGATTGGCGTCAATCCCTCATTCGAAAACGAGAAAATCGAATAACTTTCCTCCTGGAACTCTGAATGTGCACTTTGATGGATTAAGCTTGATATCGTACCTTGTTAGGTTGGCAAAGGTTTCTGCGAGGTCAGTCAATAGGTCGGAACCTTTGCGAGACTTGACCACAATGTCATCCATGTATGCTTCCACATTCTGACTGATTTGAGTGAGCAGGCACTTCTGAATCATTCTCATGAATGTGGCTCCGGCATTTTTAAGACCAAATGGCATGGTGACATAGCAAAATCACCCGAATGGGGTGATGAAGGCTATTTTTATTTCATCAGGACCATACAGTCGGATCTGATGATACCCGGAATATGCATCTGAAAAAGACAAGCGCTCACACCCCGCAGTCGAGTCAATAATCTGATCGATGTGCGGGAGAGGGAAGTGATCTTTCGGGCAGGCCCGATTGATATGCTTGAAATCAATGCACATACGAAGTGAATCGTCCTTCTTAGGGACCATGGCTACATTGGCAAGCCACTCGGAGTGGTAGATCTCACGGATGAACTCTGCTGCTAGCAGCCGAGCCACTTCCCCGCCAATCGCTTTCCTCTTCTGCACGGCGGACCGCTGAAGATGCTCTTTGACGGGTTTTACCTTGGGATCGACACCCAAACGGTGCTTAGCCAGTCCTCTGGGTACACCCGGCATGTCAGAGAGTTTCCATACAAAGATGTCCAAGTTCTCACTAAGGAACTGGATGAGCGCTTCTTCCTATTTGCTGTCGAGTGTTGTTGATATATGAGTCGGTGTGGCATTGGGATCGGTTGGGTGAATATGAATCGACCTCGTTTCACCAGACGACTGAAATGCAGAATCCGTGGCAGGCTTCTTGGCTCGGAGCAAATCATTCGGATCTGCATTCTTCTGATACTCTTGGAGTTCAACTGCTGCCATCTGCGCATCGGCAATTTTGGAACCTTTCTGGAAGCATTCCTCTGCTTTCTGCCGATTGCCAGTAACTGTGATCACACCTTTGGGGCCAGGCATCTTCAACTTGAGGTACACGTAACATGGTCGAGCCATAAAACGTGCGTAGGCAGGCCTACCCAAAATGGCATGATAAGCACTCTGGAAATCCACGACTTCAAATGTCAACTTTTCCTTATGGTAATGCTTGAGTCATCGAAAACCATGTCGAGAGTGATCTAGCCGAGTGATTTGGCTTTCTTTCCAGGGATAACACCATGGGAACTCATATTGCTCTCGCTAAGTTTGGACATCGGAATGCCCATCCCCTTCAAGGTTTCAGCATAAAGGATATTCAGACCGCTACCACCGTCCATCAGCACCTTAGTCAGTCTAGTGCCTCCAACCACGGGGTCGACCACCAATGCTTGCCTCCCGGGGGTGGCTACATGAGCAGGATGGTCAGACTGGTCGAATGTGATGGCTGTCTGAGACCGTTTCAGGTATGTGGTCGTCGTCGCCGGAGCGACCATATTCACTTCTCTAGTGATAACTTTCAACCGACTCTTGCTCTCAACATCAGCAAAAATCATGAGGGTGGAATTGACTTTGGGATAACCGTCATCTTCCTCTTCATCCTCATCTTTGTCTGACTCTTTCTTCTTCTCACCGGGTTGTTTTTCTCAGGACTGCTCGATCAGGAGTCGACATTGTCGAGTGGTATGCTTAGGGTAGATTAGATTACCCTCTTCATCCTTCTTTGTGTGGATGTGACATGGCAAATCCAACACATCATTTCCTGCTTGATCCTTTACCTTCTTAGGGGGCCAGGGCCCTTTAGGTTTTCCCTTAAACTTTACTTGAGCCACTGCTGCAATCTCACCGGGTGCCGCCGGCTCGGCCTTATGCTTCTGTTTCCGATGGGAATTACCTCCACCGGTCTCTTGGCCGACTGGCTTACTCTTCCCGCTACGGAGTCGATCCTCTTCTTCTCCGTTAGCATACCGGGTGGCTATTTCCATCATTCGAGTCAGAGTCATATCACCAGTCCGACCGAACTTCAGGACCAACTCTCGGTATTTGACGCCTTCCTTCAAGGCACACATAGCTTGATGCTCTGATACATTTTCAGCGGTGTGATGCAAAGTGGTCCACCTCTGAGTGAAATGTCTCAAAGTCTCACTCGGCTTTTGCACACAATGCTGCAACTCGGTCATTCCTGCTGGTCGTTTGCAAGTGCCCTCAAAAGTTCTGAGAACACTCGAGCCAGCTCTTCCCAACTGTATATACTGCCTGGAGCTAACTGAGTCAACCACGCTGATACGTCTCCGTTGTATCTATAATTTTTGACTGTTCCATGCCAATATTCTTCAACTTTCATACACTTTTGGCAACTTTGTATACTATTTTTGGGACTAACATATTGATCCAGTGACCAGTGCCAGTTCCTGTCTGTTGCATGTTTTATGTTTCGCAGAAACCCCATATCAAACAGAGTCCAAACGGGATAAAAATGGACGGAGAATTATTTTGGAATATTTGTGATTTTTGGGAAGTAAAATCAACGCGAGACGGTGCCCGAGGTGGCCAGGAGATAGGGGCCCATGCCCACTTCAGGGGGGCGCGCCCCCACCCTCCTAGGCCACTTGTAAGGCGGTTGATGCCCTTCTTTGGCTGCAAGAAAGCTAATTTTTGGAAAACAATCTGGGCGAAGGTTTCAATCCAATCGAAGTTACGGATATCCGGATATAAAAGAAACGGTGCCAGGGCAGAATTCCAGAATGCAGAAATAGAGAGATAGATCCAATCTCAGAGGGGCTCTCTACCCTCCCACGCCATGGGAGCCAAGGACCAGAGGGGAAACCCTTCTCCCATCTAGGGAGGAGGTCAAGGCAGAAGAAGAAGAAGGAGGCCTCTCTCCCCCTTGCTTCCGGTGGTGCCAGAGCGCTACCGGGGGCAATCATCATCACCGCGATCTTCACCAACACCTCTACCATCTTCACCAACATCTCCATCACCTTATTATTATCCAACGATGTGTTGCCATCCTATGATGTCTAAGTAGATTTTCATTGTCCTATTGGTGATTGATGAATTGCTATGATTGATTTGAGTTGCATGTTTTATTATTTGTGCTGTCCTATGGTGCCCTCTGTGTCGCGCAAGCGTGAGGGATTCCCGCTGTAGGGTTTGCAATATGTTTATGATTTGCTTATGGTGGGTGGCGTGAGTGACAGAAGCACATACCCGAGTAAGTAGGTTGTTTGCGTATGGGATAAAGGGGACTTGATAATTTAATGCTATGGTTGGGTTTTACCTTAATGAATCTTAAGTAGTTGCGGATGCTTGCTAGAGTTCCAATCATAAGTGCATATGATCCAAGTAGAGAAAGTATGTTAGCTTTTGCCTCTCCCTTAAATAGAATTGCAATAGTGATTATCGGCCTAGTAACATAGTCAATTGCTTAGCGACAATTCCACAACTCCTACCACCACTTTTCCACACTCATTATATTTACTTTATTTGCATCTTTATCTAAACAGCCCCTAGCTTTTATTTACGTGTTCTTTATTATCTTGCAAACCTATCCTATCACACCTACAAAGTACTTCTAGTTTCATACTTGTTCTAGGTAAAGCGAACGTCAAGCGTGCGTAGAGTCGTATCAGTGGCTGATAGGACTTGAGAGAGTATTTGTTCTACCTTTAGCTCTTCGTTGGGTTCGACACTCTTACTTATCGAAAGAGGCTACAACTATCCCGTATACTTGCGGGTTATCAAGACCTTTTTCTGGCGCCGTTGCCGGGGAGTCATAGTGTGGGGTGAATATTCTGGTGTGTGCTTGTTTGCTTTATCACTAAGTAATTTTTATTTTCTATTCTAAGTTGTTCTCTATCTTTAGTTATGGATATGGAACACGAAATACCAAAAAAATTAGGTGTACTTGCTACTCATGGAGATGGGCTAACTCATAAAACCCTCGATTCTCATTATGTGAAAGATATTATGTACTACATTGATAATCCTGAGAAAACCCCATTCAACTTTATAATGGGAGACACGTTGGATCAACGTGAATACTTTAGGGATTATCACTTGACACAAAAAGGGAAACTATTATGGGATCAATTTATTATGTTGCGTTGGTATGCCCGAGATCTATGCTTGAGATATGATATTACTTGTTGCTCTAGGATGAAGGCTCCACACCTTCCCTTTTCATGCAAATTTAATGATAATGAAACTTTAGCTTCTTATGCTAATGGTATATATGATTACTATGATGTGGAACAAATAGAAGAATTTGTTGCTTTTAAGGCTGCTTATGAAATTGAATATTTGTTTGAAAACTATGAAGCTTTTGATGATGATGTTTATAGGCCTGAAAATATTGCTATACTTAGATATTGCTATGAAAATTCTGAATACAGTTACTATATTAATGCATTTATTGAGAAAGTCTCTGTTGTCCAAGAAGAGACTAATATTTTGCAGTAAGCTATGGAAGAACAAATTGATGAAACTATGAGCTCATTGGATGAAAAAGATGATGAGGAGAGAAGAACAAAAGGAGGAAGAGCGGATTGATCACCCGTGCCCACCTTCTAATGAGAGTAACTCTACAACTCATACATTGTTTAATTTCCCTTCGTGCTTACCGAAGGATGATTGCTATGATGATTACTATGATGATTGTTATGATGATTGTTATGATCCCGTTGATTCTATTGAAATATCCCTTTTTGATGATGCTTGCTATGCTTGTGGCCAAGATGCCAATATGAATTATTCTTATGGAGATGAACTTGCTATAGTTCCTGATGTTAAACATGAAACTGTTGCTATTGCACCCACGCGTGATAGTCCTATTATCTTTTTGAATTCTCCAAACTACACTATATCAGAGAAGTTTGTGCTTATTAAGGATTATATTGATGGGTTGCCTTTTACCGTTGCACATGATGATTTTTATGAATATAATATGCATGTGCTTTCTGCTACTACTTGCAATTATTATGAGAGAGGAACTATATCTCCACCTCTCTATATTTCCAATATGGTAGAATTGCAAGAAACTGCTTATACTATGCATTGGCCTTTACTTGGTGTGCATCAATTGTTCTTTTATGACATGCCGATGCATAGGAAGAGAGTTAGACTTTGTTGTTGCTTGATATATGTTACTTTGTGCTCACTACTAAATTACAAATCATTGTTAATTAATATTGGCTTTAATATACCTTGGGATCCCGGTGGATTCATTACTTGAGCACTGTATGCCTAGCATAATGGCTTTAAAGAAAGCGCTGCCAGGGAGACAACTCGGAAGTTTTAGAGATTGATTTATTTCTGTTGAGTGCTTTTATATAGTCTAAAAAACAAAAAAATAAAGAGGGGAACCCAAAACTTTTCAAAAAGGAAAGTGAAAGTGAGAAAGACAAGCATTGTTGAAGTGGGAGCTAGCCTTGGACTTTGTTCATGCTCACAGAAACTTTGTGAATCTTGATTACAGAAACTTTTCATCAAAAATAATTATCCCCTTGTACAATTCCATTGTATTATAAAAATAATCTGCCAAGGTTTGCCTTTAGGATGTTTACAATGCTTGTTGGTTTGTACGGTGCAGGACAGAAACTTTGGCTGTAGTGCGCGATTTTACATTTTTAATTGGAACATAAAATGGTTCTGATTCCGTTTGAACTGTCTTGCTGTTCAACGTGTTTATTTGTCCTAATTTTGGTAGAATTGTTGGGGTACCATAAGTATGGTGAATGTTCAGATTGCTACAGACTGTTCTGTTTTTGACAGATTCTGTTTTTGATGCATAGTTTGCTTGTTTCGATGAATCTATCAATTTATATCAGTGGATTTAAGCCATGAAAAAGTTATATTACAGTAGACACAATGCAAAAACAAAATATGAATTTTTTTTCTACATTACTTAGAATAGTGATTTGCTTTATTATACTAACAGATCTTACCAAGTTTTCTGTTGAAGTTTTGTGTGGATGAAGTGTCGAATCGAGGAGGTCTCGTTATGAGGAAAAGGAAGAGAGGCAAGAGCTCAAGCTTGGGGATGCCCAAGGCACCCCAAGTAAATATTCAAAGATACTCAAGCGTCTAAGCTTGGGGGTGCCCCGAAAGGCATCCCCTCTTTCTTCAACAAATCTCGGTATATTTTCATATTCGTTTCGTTCGTGCGATATGTGCAAGTCTTGGAGCGTCTTTTGCATTTAGTTTTCACTTTCCTTTTATGCACCATGCTGGTATGAAATAGTCCTTGGTTGATTTATAGAATTCTCATTGCACTTCACTTAAAACTTTTGAGTATGGCTTTATAGAATGCTTCATGTGCTTCACTTATATCATTTGAAGTTTGGATTGCGTGTGTCTCTTCACATAGAAAACTGCCATTTGTAGAATGTTCTTTTGCTTCACTTATATTTGTTAGAGCATGGGCATATCTTTCATAGAAATAACTAAACTCTCTTGCTTCACTTATATCTTTTTAGAGAGATGACAGGAATTGGTCATTCACATGGTTAGTCATAAAATCCTACATAAACTTGTAGATCGCTTAATATGGTATGTTTGATTCCTGGCAATAGTTTTGCGATATAAAGATGGTGATATTAGAGTCATGCTAGTGGGTGGTTGTGGATTGTAGAGACACTTGTGTTGAGGTTTGCAAGTCCCGTAGCATCCACGTATGGTAACCATTGTGTGACAAATTTGAAGAATGGGGTGTTTCTTTGATTGTCTTCCTTATGAGTGGCGGTCGGGGACGAGCGATGGTCTTTTCCTACCAATCTATCCCCCTAGGGGCATGCGTAGTAGTACTTTGCTTCGAGGGCTAATAAACTTTTGCAATAAGTATATGAGTTCTTTATGACTAATGTGAGTCCATGGATTATACACACTTTTACCTTTCCATCATTGCTAGCCTCTTCGGTACCATGCATTGCCCTTTCTCACCTCGAGAGTTGGTGCAAACTTCGCCGGTGCATCCAAACCCCGTGATATGATATGCTCTATCACACATAAGCCTCATTATATCTTCCTCAAAACAGCCACCATACCTACCTATCATGGCATTTCCATAGCCATTCCGAGATATATTGCCATGCAACTTCCATCATCATCATATACATGACTTGAGCATTCATTGTCATATTGGTTTGCATGATCGTAAGATAGCTAGCATGATGTTTTCATGGCTTGTCCGTTTTTTGATGTCATTGCTACGCTAGATCATTGCACATCCCGGTACACCACCGGAAGCATTCATATAGAGTCATATCTCTGTTCTAGTATCGAGTTGTAATATTGAGTTGTAAGTAAATAAAAGTGTGATGATCATCATTATAGAGCATTACCCTATGAAAAGAAAAAAAGAAGAAAAAAAGAAAAAAAAAGTAAAGCCCAAAGAAGCCTAAATAAAAAAGGGGGCCAAAGAAGCCCACCGAAAAAAGAAAAAAAAGAAAAGGGGCAATGTTACTATCCTTTTTCCACACTTGTGCTTCAAAGTAGCACCATGTTCTTCATATAGACTGTCTCCTATGTTGTCACTTTCATATACTAGTGGGAATTTTCATTGTAGAACTTGGCTTGTATATTTCAACGATGGGCTTCCTCAAATGCCCTAGGTCTTCGTGAGCAAGTAAGTTGGATGCACACCCACTTAGTTTCAGTTTGAGCTTTCATACACTTATAGCTCTAGTGCATCCGTTGCATGGCAATCCCTACTCCTCACATTAACATCAATTGATGGGCATCTCCATAGCCCATTGATTAGCTGCGTCGATGTGAGACTTTCTCCCTTTTTCTCTTCTCCACATAACCTTCATCATTATATTCTATTCCACCTATAGTGCTATATCCATGGCTTGCTCTCATGTATTGTGTGAGGGTTGAAAAAGCTGAAGCGCGTTAAAAAGTATGAACCAATTGCTCGGCTTGTCATCGGGGTTGTGCATGATGGGAGCATTTTGTGTGACGAAAATGAAGCATGGCCAAACCATATGATTTTGTAGGGATAAGCTTGCTTTGGCATAGTTGTTTTGAAAATACATGATTGCTTTATTAGTACGCTCGAAGTATTATTGTTTTTATGTCAAATGATAGACTATTGCTTTGAATCACTCATGTCTTAATATTCATGCCATGAGTAGACATATGATCAAGATTATGCTAGGTAGCATTCCACATAAAAAATTATCTTTTTTATCATTTACCTACTCGAGGACGAGCAGGAATTAATCTTGGGGATGTTAATACCTCTCCGTCGTATCAATAATTTTTGATTGTTCCATGCCAATATTATTCAACTTTCATATACTTTTGGCAACTTTTTATACTATTTTAGGGACTAACATATTGATCCAGTGCCCAGTGCCAGTTCCTGTCTGTTGCATGTTTTATGTTTCACAGAAACCCCATATCAAAAGGAGTCCAAATGGGATAAAAACGGAAGGAGAATTATTTTGGAATATTTGTGATTTTTGGGAAGTAAAATCAACGCGAGACGGTGCCCGTGGTGGCCAGGAGATAGGGGCCCACGCCCACTTCAGGTGGGCGCGCCGCCCACCTCCTGGGCCACTCGTAAGGCGGTTGATGCCCTTCTTTGGCCGCAAGAAAGCTAATTTTTGGAAAACGGTCTGGGCGAAGGTTTCAGTCCAATCGGAGTTACGGATCTCCGGATATAAAAGAAACGGTGCCAGGGCAGAATTCCAGAACGCAGAAACAGAGAGATAGATCCAATCTCAGAGGGGCTCTCGCCCCTCCCACGCCATGGGAGCCAAGTACCAGAGGGGAAACCCTTCTCCCATCTAGGGAGGAAGTCAAGGAAGAAGAATAAGAAGGGGGCCTCTCTCCCCCTTTCTTTCGGTGGTGCCGGAGCGCTACCGGGGGCAATCATCATCACCGTGATCTTCACCAACACCTCCGCCATCTTCACCAACATCTCCATCACCTTCCCCCTTCTATCTACAGCGGCCCACTCTCCCGCAAACCGCTGTACCCTCTACTTGAACATGGTGCTTTATGCTTCATATTATTATCCAATGATGTGTTGCCATCCTATGATGTCTGAGTAGATTTTCGTTGTCCTATTGGTTATTGATGAATTGCTACGATTGGTTTGAGTTTCATGTTTTATTATTGGTGCTGTCCTATGGTTCCCTCAGTGTCACGCAAGCGTGAGGGATTCCCGCTGTAGGGTTTGCAATATGTTTTTGATTTGCTTATGGTGGGTTGCGTGAGTGACAGAAGCACAGACCGAGTAAGTAGGTTGTTTGCGTATGGGATAAAGGGGACTTGATACTTTAATGCTATGGTTGGGTTTTACCTTAATGAGTCTTTAGTAGTTCCGGATGCTTGCTAGAGTTCCAATCATAAGTGCATATGATCCAAGTAGAGAAAGTATGTTAGCTTATGCCTCTCCTCAAATTGAATTGCAATAGTGATTATCGGTCTAGTAACATAGTCAATTGCTTAGGGACAATTCCACAACTCCTACCACCACTTTTCCACACTCGTTATATTTACTTTATTTGGATCTTTATCTAAACAGCCCCTAGCTTTTATTTACATGTTCTTTATTATCTTGCAAACCTATCCTATCACACCTACAAAGTACTTCTAGTTTCATACTTGTTCTAGGTAAAGCAAACGTCAAGTGTGCGTAGAGTCGTATCAGTGGCCGATAGGACTTGAGAGAGTATTTGTTCTACCTTTAGCTCCTCGTTGGGTTCGACACTCTTACTTATCGAAAGAGGATACAACTATCCCGTATACTTGCGGGTTATCACACGCCTAGGCCGACCCTTCCAACATTAGAGGAAGATGTTTAATTGCTACTTCATCGTTTCCACCACCAATCTGCACAACCACTCGGTAATCCTCAAGCCATGTTTCAGGCTTGGATTCTCCGGTGAACTTACTGACTCCAGTTGCCAACCTGAAGTTGGGAGGAATCACTACCGCCCTGATGGCTCTGCTGAAACACTTAGGACCGGAAACATGCACTCTGCTGCCACTTGGTAGATCTCTGCCAGGGTCTTCTCTATGTGCTCTGTTCCGGTCGACTAGGCCTTGAACGAGGATGGATCTCGCATCAAAGCCTGGCTCTCTTGGGTCGACTGGTGATCTGCGCTCGCCACTATGACGGCACCTGTCATCGTTCTGCCGAGGCACATATGATGCACTCCTCGGAGGAGGCGTGGGCACTCGATGACGATTGTCGCGGTCGAGCGAATGATCATACTGTCCACGGCCCTCACGCCGCAGGGGCGACCTCGGGTTGTGGGCCGACTGAACTGTATCCGCTACCATGGATCTGCTATGAATCCTATTCCGCGACTGAGACACTTATGTGTTCTGCTCTCCTGCTACCTGGAGCAAGGCTCGGATCTGCATCAACCCTCTGCCAGCCTCCGACTGGGAAGGTTGGATTGACTCTGCTATTCGGGACGCAGCTGTGAGGTTCTGAATCGGAGTACGGTATACCTTAGGCGGAGGTGGGAAAAGCTACCGTCGACTGGACTCAGAGACCCGCTCCCGAGCATGCTCGTCGAGAGCATGCTGAAGGTTCTCCAGTCGAGTGCGCTCAACCAAATTAGCCAGTCGCACCTCTTCCAAGGCCCGGGCCTTGGGGGTTTCTCCAACGATGGGCGTGTGGAGTGCATCCATGTTGCGGCGATGAAGTTCTTCCCTCTAATGCAAAGAAACGGGTTCGGGATGGTATTCCTCATGGACGCACGACGAATCGCCGCCACCATCTTCACCGTCTTCACGACGGAAGCCAGGCAGACCTTGTGGTCCATCGACCATCAAGACTTCAGCCACAGGGTCGCTGCTATCGCACTCGGATGCGGTCTCCGCGGAGCCAGTCGACAGATCGAACATGCCGTGGAGAGTTTCGTCAGGCTCGATTGCCGCGACTTGATGGGTGGCCGAACGCCGAGCCACCACGTGTTTCACCCACCGCTGAAGCCGTGATCGACCAGATCGCTTGGGCGGCGAACAGCGAGGAGGGAAGACACCATTGGAGCCGACTTATACTGAGTCGACGGCTGCCGGAGAAGGACGCCGTGAACGCACGCGCGGAAGTGCGTCGCCCCTCGGACGGGGAGCGCCTCAATGTCCAGGGGAGCTTCTTGAAGCCACGCGGAGTCTTCGGTGACAAAAACGAGCGTGCCGAGACGGATCTCGCGGCCCTCAGCCAATCCGCCGCCGGAAACCATGATGATGACGATCGGAAAAACTTGCAACTTCACCAACAAGTCACTAAGACACGTACCCCACGGTGGGCGCCAACTGTCGTGGTTCTAAGACTGACAGTAGAAAGGGTGGTAGGTATGGAGAGGCAAGATCCCAGCTATGGTGAATGTGTATACACGAGGTTTACGAGTTCAGGCCCTTCTCGGTGGAAGTAACAGCACTACGTCTCGGTGCTCGGAGGCAGTCGATTGGATTATATGTGTGATGTTACAGGGGGTGCGAACCCTTGTGCCAGAGGAGGGGGTGGCTTATATAGAGTACGCCAGGACCCCCATCGCCCACCATTACAAGGGACTTAATGTACATAAAGTGGGGGTGTTACTGGTAACGCCATCCTTAAGTGCTATTAATGACCTTAAAGACTACGAAGTGAACGCCTGTCCGTTGTAATGCTGAGTGACTCCTGGTCTTCGGTAGGTCGAGTGATTCTCTGGATGGTCAAATGACAGTAGGTAGGAGGACTCCCGAGTGACATGATTGTCGAGTGGATTTCACTCGACATCTTCGACTGGGGGTCTCTTGCTGCCTCTTGGACTTCTTATCTTCTAGGGTAGTGACCTTGGGTAGGACGTATAGGTCAGGCCTATGACCCAACCCCAAGTATGTATCCTCATCACCCCCACAAGGGAGGAGGCCGAATTGGACTATGAAAGGGGGCTCCCTCTCCTACTCCTTCCCCTTTCCCCCCTCCGGAAAAGGCAGGGGAGGCCGAATCCCACTAGGAGTCCAACTGGGACTCCCTCCCACTTGGGGCACGCCTAGGGCCAGCCTCCTCTCCCTCCCTCCTTTAGATACGGGGGGCACCCCTATGAGACACAACAATTGCTCATAGCCGTGTGCGGCACCCGCTCCACAATTTATGCCTCCGGTCCTATTCTCGCGGTGCTTAGGCGAAGCCCTGCGCGGATCACATCACCATCACCGTCACAACGCCGTCATGCTGACGGAACTCATCTACACCTTCGATCCTCTACTGGATCAAGAGCTCGAGGGACGTCATCGCGTTGAACTTGTGCAGAACTCGGAGGTGCCGTACGTTCGGTACTCGATCGGCCAGAACGAGAAGACGTTCGACTACATCAATCGCGTTGACCAAACGCTTCCGCTTTCGGTCTACGAGGGTATGTGGACACACTCTCCCCCTCTCGTTGCTATGCATTTCCTAGATAGATCTTGTGTGAGCGTAGGAATTTTTTTGAAATTGCATGCTACGTTTCCCAACAGTGGCATCCGAGCCAGGTCTATGCATAGATGATATGCACGAGTAGAACACAAAGAGTCGTGGGCGGTGATCGTAATACTGCTTACCACCAATGTCTTATTTTGATTCGACAGTATTGTTTGATGAAGCGGCCCGGACCAACCTTACATCACTGCGTTCATGAGACCGGTTCCATCGAGAGACATGCAACTAGTTTTGCATAAAGGTGGTTGGCGGGTGTCTGTTTCTCGAATTTTAGTTGAATCGAATTTGACTGCGGCTGGTACTTGTGAAGGTTAAAACAACAAACTTGATAAATCACCGTTGTGGTTTTTGTGACGTAGGTAAGTACGGTTCTTGCTAGAAGCCCGTAGCAGCCATGTAAAACTGGTAACAATAAAGTAGAGGACGTCTAACTTGTTTTTGCAGGGCATGTTGTGATGTGATATGGTCAAGACATGATGTGATATAAGTTGTTGTATGAGATGATCGTGTTTTGTAGAAGTTATCAGCAACTGGCAGGAGCCTTATGGTTGTTGCTTTATTGTATGAAATATAAGTTATCGGCAACTGGCAGGAGCCTTATGGTTGTTGCTTTATTGTATGAAATATAAATGCCATGTAATTGCTTTACTTTATCACCAAGCGGTAGCCATAGTCGTAGAAGCAGTAGTTGGCGAGACGACCATGACGCTATGATGAAGATCAAGGTGTCAAGCCGATGATGATGGACATCATGACATTGCTTTGGTGATGGAGATCAAAATCACAAGATGATGATGGCCATATCATGTCACATATTTTGATTTCATGTGATGATTATCTTTATGCATCTTATTTTTCTTAGTATGGTGGTAGCATTATAAGATGATCCCTTACTAAAATTTCAAGGTATAAGTGTTCTCCCCAAGTATGCACCGTTATGAAAGTTCTTCGTGCTAAGACACCACATGATGATTGGGTGTGATAAGCTCTACGTTCAAATACAACGGGTGCAAGCCAGTTTTGCACATGCGAAATACTCGGGTTAAACTTGACGAGCCTAGCATGTATAGACATGGCCTCGGAACACTGGAGACCGAAAGATCGAATGTGAATCATATAGTGGATATGATCAACATATAGATGTTCACCATTGATGACTACTCCATCTCACGTGATGATCAGACATGGTTTAGTTGATTTGGATCACGTATCATTTAGATGACTTGAGGGAGGTCTATCTAAGTGGGAGTTCTTAAGTAATACAATTAATTGAACTTTAATTTATCATGAACTTAGTCCTGATAGTATTTGCAAATTATGTTGTAGATCAATAGCTCGCGTTGTAGCTCCCCTATTTTTTTGATATGTTCCTAGAGAAATTTAAGTTAAAAGATGATAGTAGCAATGATGCGGACTGGGTCCGTGATCTGAACATTATCCTCTGCACAGAAGAATTATGTCCTAGGTGCACCGCTAGGTGATGGACCTATTGCAGGAGCAGATACGGACGTTATGAACATTTTGGAAGCTCGATATGATGACTACTTGATAGTTTAGTGCACCATACTTTACGGCTTAGAACCTGGACTTCAAAAACGTTTTGAACGCCACGGAGCATATGAGATGTTCCAAGAGCTGAAATTGGTATTTTAGGCTCATGCCCGTGTCGAGAGGTATGAGACCTCTGACAAGTACTTTGCCTACAAGATGGAGGAAAATAGCTCAACCAGTGAGCATGTGCTCAAAATGTCTGAGTACTACAATCGCTTGAATCAAGTGGGAGTTAATCTTCCAGATAAGATAGTGATTGACAGAGTTCTCTAGTCACTATCACCAAGTTACTAAAACTTAGTGATGAACTATAATATGCAAGGGATGATCAAAACGATTCCCGAGCTCTTCGTGATGCTGAAATCAACGAAGGTAGAAATCAAGAAAGAGCATCAAGTGTTGATGATTGACAAAACCACTAGTTTCAAGAAAAGAGAAAAGGGAAAGAAAGGGAACTTCAAGAAGAATGGCAACCAAGTTGTCACTCCCGTGAAGAAACCAAAAGCTAGACCTAATCCTGAAACTAAGAGCTTCTACTGCAAAGGAAATGGTCACTAGAACCGGAACTACCCCAAATATTTGGCGGATAAGAAGGATGGCAAAGTGAACAAAGGTATATTTGATATACATATTATTGATGTGTACCTTACTAGTGCTCATAGTAGCCCCTGTGTATTTGATACCTGTTCAGTTGCTAAGATTAGTAACTCGAAACAGGAGTTGCAGAATAAATAGAGACTAGTTGAGGGTGAAGTGATGATGTGTGTTGGAAGTGGTTCCAAGATTGATATGATCATCATCGCACACTCCCTATACTTTTGGGATTAGTGTTGAACCTAAATAAATGTTATTTGGTGTTTGTGTTGAGCATCAACAAGATAGGATCGTGTTTATTGTAATACGGTTATACATTTAAGACAGAGAATAATTGTTGTTATGTTTACATGAATAAAACCTTCTATGGTCATACACCCAAAGTGGATGGTTTATTGAATCTCGATCATAGTGATACACATATTCATAATATTGATGCCAAAAGATGCAAAGTTGATAATGATAGTGCAAAATTCTTATGGCATTGCCGTTTAGGTCATATTGGTATAAAGCGCATGAAGAAACTCCATGTAGATGGGCTTTTGGAATCACTTGATTATGAATCATTTGATACTTGCGAACCGTGCCTTATGGGAAAGATGACTAAGACTCTATTCTCCGGAACAATGGAACGAGCTAATGACTTATTGGAAATAACACATACCAATGTATGCGGTCCGATGAGTGTTGAGGCTTGTGGCGGGTATCATTATTTTCTGACCTTCACAGATGATTTGAGTTGATATGGGTATATTTACTTAATGAGACACAAGTCTGGAACATTTGAAAAGTTCAAAGAATTTCAGAGTGAAGTGGAGAATCATCATAACAAGAAAATAGAGTTTCTACAATCTGATCGTGGAGGTGAATATTTGAGTTACAAGTTTGGCCTTCATTTGAAACAATGTGGAACAGTTTCACAACTCACGCCACCTGGAACACCATACCGTAATGGTGTGTCCGAACGTCGTAACCACACTTTATTAGATATGGTGCGATCTATGATGTCTCTTACCGATTTACCACTATCGATTTGGGGTTATGCATTAGAGACAGATGCGGTCACGTTAAACAAGGCACCATCAAAATCCATTGATATGACATTGTATGAACTGTGGTTTGGCAATAAACCTAAGTTGCCATTTCTTAAAGTTTGGGGATGCGATGCTTACGTCAAAAGGCTTCAACCTGATAAGCTCGAACCCAAATTGGAGAAGTGCCATAGGATACCCTAAGGAAAAAAATTGGGTACACCTTCTACCACAGATTCAAAGGCAAGATCTTTGTTGCCAAGAATGGAACCTTTCTAGAGAAGGAGCTTTTCTCGAAAGAAGTGAGTGGGAGGAAAGTAGAACTTGATGAGGTAATTGTACCTTCTCTAAATTTGGAAAGTAGCTCATCTGAGAAATCTGTTCCTGTGATGCCTACACCAACTGGAGGGGAAGCTAATGATAATGATCATGCAACTTCAGATCAAGTTGCTACAAAACCTCATAGGTCAACTAGAGCACGATCCACACCAGAGTGGTATGGTAATCCTGTCTGGAAGTCATGTTACTTGACCATGACGAATCTACGAACTATGAATAAGCTATGATGAGCCCAGATTCTGATAAATGGCTTGAGGCCATTAAATTTGATATAGGATCCATGTATGAGAATAGAGTGTGGACTTTGGTGGATTTTCCCGATGATCGGCAACCCATTGAGAATAAATGGATCTTCAAGAAGAAGACTGACGCTGATGGTAATGTTACTATCTACAAAGCTCGACTTGTCACAAAAGATTTTCGACAAAGTTCAAGGAGTTGTGTCGGAGTAATGGGCCACGGGTAGGCTAACCCGGGCCCCAAGACCCTTCAAGACATCGGGGCAGGCAGCGCCCCTCAAGCCGAGTCCCAGACGGCGACTCCGAGATAAGCCGACTCTAGGATGGCGACCTCAAGAGAGGCCGACTCCAAGCTGGCGACCTCCAAAGAGGCCGACTTTGGAGAGTCGGCCCGTGACTCCTCCTTCATCCCGAAGTACGATACAGGGTACGGTCACGACGTGGCCATCTCCCCCTGCTCACGAAGGGCTGGCATGGCTACAGTGAGCCGTATCGCTGGAAGATCTCCGGTGAGGCGCGACACTATTGCCGTGCCTGCCCTGACCTCAGCCACAGTGTGCAGTACACTATGCCCATGATGCTGGCCTGTACGACCCGAAGGCGGCGGGGCCGCCTGTCAGTGGGTTGGCCGAAGGCGGCCTGGGCGCCCGAAGACGGACCTGTGTGAGTCGGCCTCCCTGGAGTCGGCCGACTCCTCCCCAGGGCCCCACGAGCCATTAACCAGATAAGATGGGGGATGGCGACAGTGATCGTCCGATAGATGGCGGCACTGTTGCCACGACCCAATGACCGAGCTTGCATCATTAGGAGTGCCGCTACAGTATCAAGCCTGTCTGCGGGACCCGCCAGCCGGCGGGCCCCAGAAGCCGGCGGGAAGGACGGTGGCCTGAGAGACAGACGGCTGGGACCCACGCCCAGCCGGATTACTATTGTACCCCCGGGGGGTAGGCCTATATAAACCCCCTGGGGCACCCATGCAAAGGGTTCGGACCTGAGTAGAGATAGACCAGATAGCACGGGAGGAGAGAACTAGCCTTGCTCTCTCCTGCCTCCCGAAACAGCTCTAAGAGCACCATTGTAGTCACCTTGTTCGAGTGATCATACGGAGACCCCGCAGAGCAGCAGTAGGGGTGTTATCTCCTAGGAGAGCCCTGAAGCTGGGTAAGATCCGCCGGCGTGCATGTCTTCGCCTCATCCCGCTTCTAGGCACCGGTGACGTTCTACTCGCTCCCACCATGATAAGCCATCCTTTGGCATATGTCGTATCCAACCCCCGACATTTGGCGCCCACCGTGGGGCGAGGTGCACCGTCGTCCGGAGATCTGCTCTGAACGGGAAGCCTGTTCCTTCCCGGCGAGCGCAGCCAGCCCGGCACGCCGGATGGCATCTGTGCCGACGCACTGCACGGCGCGGAGATCGCCTGTGCGGCCAGCTGCCTCGCCGATCTTATCGGTGAGGTTCGCCTCTCTGATGAGCCTGCATCAGACGCAGGCACGAGCGCCCCCGAGAGCCTCCTCGCGGGCCTCCTCGACCAACTCCACGTCGCCGGCGAGCCTGCCGCGGACCTGGAGTCCATAGGTTCCACCGACCCGATGCTGGTCGACTCCGACAACGCGTCACTCGACGTGTTCCCCACCAACGTGGTGGTCTACGATGAGCCGCTCCCATACGCGGGGAGCGGCGGAAGCACCGTCAGTGAGGTCCTCGTCCTCGAGCACGGCGAGCGCTCCGGCGAAGGAGCGGACGACCCGCTCGACGCGGCCCTACGAGGCCTTGCGGCGCTGATTCCAGAGGACGCCGATGCCGAGACACTGGAGGCACTCTGCCTTCAGCTCGTCGATGGCGCGAAGAAACTGGCAAGCATGAGGCGCTTTTCAGAAGCTTACCAACGAGAGATGGATCGCGCCGTAGGCGGTTCGCCGGCTCCAACTGGGCCTAGCCGCCTAGGCGCGGTCCGACAGCGCGGCGCGGCAATCGCAAACCTCTTCGGGGCTGATCGCCCTGTGTACGCCACGCCCGCAGAGAATATCCGTGCCGCCCAGGCGGCGGCAGACGAGCTCGACAACTTCGAAGGCGAAGAGCGCCGCATAATGACGGAGCGAGTTCAGCAGCTCCTCGACGCAGACGCCGTGCAGAACGGTGCCGACTGCCGCACCGAGGCGCCGCAGCGCCAAAACGACGACCCACCGCTTCGCCGAGACCAAGGTGCGACGTCTCGGACGCCAACTGGCGGAGCCCGTGGGAAGAAGGACAAGGAGTCGGTTGTCAGCCATAGCCGGACTCACATCACCATCGAGCGCGACCAAGACGGCCGCCCTAGGGCGGTGGAGCGGCGGGACGACTACCAGCCTCCCCCCCTCACGGGGAAAGGCGAGTATCCCCACCGCCCGTGGAACATCCGACTCTCGGCGACCGCCTTGGCCACCGAGACAGAGTCGGAGAGAATGACGCCCGCCACCGGATTGACCGACTCCACCGATCCCTGGCGCTGGAAGAAGAAGACGAGTTGGGTCCCCCCTGCTTCGAACCCCGCATCCGAGACAAGCCCTTTCCCAAAGGGTTCACGCTCCCCCGAGACATGCCTAAGTACACCGGCACCGTGAAGCCGGAGGATTGGCTGATCGACTACTCCACGGTTGTCAACATAGCGAACGGCAACAAGCGTGTTGCCGTAAGATACGTCCCGCTCATGCTCCAGGGCTCGGCCCGGACGTGGTTAAACAGTCTGAAACCTCGCAGCATCAACAGTTGGGTTGACTTCACCGAGGCTTTTGTCCGCAACTTCACGAGCACGTACAAGCGACCTCCCAAGCCACGCCAGCTCTCCTTGTGCATGCAGGGCCCTGACGAGTCTACTCGCGACTACCTCACGCGCTGGGGCGAACTCCGGAACTCCTGCGAGGGCGTGCACGAGGTGCAGGCCATTGAGTACTTTACTGCCGGGTGTAGAGAAGGCACCCTCCTCAAGCACAAGCTCCTCTGCGACGAGCCGGAGACCCTCGACGAGCTGCTGATCACGGCGGACAAGTACGCCACGGCAGACTCCTCCATGAAGGCGGAGATTCGGGTCAGTGCAACTGGCAAAGTCGCCCCTCAGGCTCCAAGAACTCCGGCTGGAGACACCAGTCGGCGGCAGCAGCAGAATGACTAGAAGCGCAAGGCCCCGCTACCAACTTCCAGCAGTCAGCAGGTGGCAACGGCAGAGGACCAACAACTGGAGGGACCACCTCCGGCAAAGCGGCAGAAGGGCGGCAAGTCCAACTGGCTGCCGGCTTTCTCCTACGAGCAGACTCTGGACGGTCCCTGCAAGTTCCACAGCGGCGCGAAGCCGTCCAACCATACCACCCGGAAATGTCACTGGCTGACCAGAATCGCCAAGGGGGACGGCCTGCTCCCTTCCCCTCCTGCTGGGCCGCCTCCTCCGCAGCCGCCCCAGCAGCCAGCCGTCAGGCCAGTCGGCGTGATACAAGACGAGTTCCCGGACGAGCACGGAGCCTATGTGGTGTTCACCAGTGTAGCGGACGACCGGCGCAGCAGGCGCCAACAATAGCAAGAAGTAAATGCGGTTGCATCAAGCACTCCAGAGACCGGTATATTACCTGAGTGAAGTACTATCGACCTCCAAGCAGAACTACCCCCATTACCAGAAGATGTGCTACGGCGTACATTTTGCCGCAAAAAAATTGAAGCCTTACTTCCAGGAGCATCCAATCACTGTGGTCTGCACAGCCCCGCTGGCCGAGATCATCGGAAGCCGAGATGCTTCTGGCCGAATGGCCAAATGGGCCATTGACTTAGCTCCCTACACCATCTACTACGAGCCCCGCACCGCCATCAAGTCGCAGGCGCTGGCCGACTTCCTCGTCGACTGGGCCGAGACCCAGTACCTGCCGCCAGCGCCTGACTCCACCCATTGGCGGATGCACTTTGATGGCTCCAAGATGCGCACCGGCTTGGGAGCCGGCGTCATCCTCACTTCCCCCAAAGGCGACAAGCTAAGATATGCGCTGCAGATCCACTTCGCCGCCTCCAACAACATGGCCGAGTACGAGGCGCTCATACTCGGGCTCCGGCTTGCCAAAGAGCTCGGCATTCGCCGGATCCTGTGTTATGGCGACTCCGACTTGGTAGTCCAACAATCGTTTGGCGATTGGGATGCCAAGAACGCAAATATGGCGAGCTATCGTTTCCTCATTCAGAAGCTCAGCGGATACTTCGAGGGGTGCGAGTTCCTTCACGTGCCAAGGAACGACAACGACCAAGCAGATGTCTTGGCACGAATCGGCTCCACTCTACAGGCAATACCATCTGGTGTCGCCCTCCGGCGCCTCTTCAAGCCTTCTATCAAGCCGTCACTAGAATCAGATTCAATCTTTGTGCCGGCTCTGCCTGAGGACGCCGGACCCGACTCCAAGAAGAACACAGTCGAAGCCGGCCCGGGGACTGCCGCGGCAGGATCGAAGACTCCAGAGCCAGGCCCGGGGACTGCTCTAGTCAGCCCCGGGACTTCGCCAAACCAGCAAGCGGCTGCGGACTTCAACCCTCCGCCTCCCAGCCCGGCCACCCTTATCCAAGTCGCACTCGTGGCAGTTGAAGAAATAGCAGCACCTTCATGGGCCGAGCCCATCCTCCGATTCTTAGTAAACAGAGAGCTGCCAACCGATGAAATCTTGGCTCGGCAAGTACAACGCCGAGCATCAGCCTACACCATAGTCAACAGAGAGCTGGTCAGGCGCAGCGTTACTGACATCTTCCAACACTGCGTCGAGGTAGAACAAGGCCAAGCAATCCTCAGAGACATCCACGAGGGCGAGTGCGGTCACCACGCGGCCTCCAGGGCACTCGTCGCCAAAGCCTTCTGGCACGGTTTCTTCTGGCCAACCGCCCTGGAAGAGGCCAAAGAACTAGTCCAAAAGTGCAAGGGGTGCCAGATTTTCCGTTCCAAGCCACTCCAGCCGGCTTCCGCACTCAAGACTATCCCCATCGCCTGGCCCTTTGCAGTCTGGGGTCTGGACATGGTGGGACCATTCAAGACGGCACGAGGTGGCTTGACTCACCTGCTGGTCACAGTAGACAAATTCACCAAGTGGGTGGAGGCGAAACCCATCAAGAAGTTAAATGGTCCGACTGCAGTGACCTTCATTGCTGACATCACAACTCGGTACGGCATCCCACACAGCATCATCACTGACAATGGCATGAATTTTGCCAAAGGCGCCTTGGCCCATTTCTGCGCGACACAGGGCATCCAACTGGACTTAGCGTCCGTTGCCCATTCGCAGTCAAACGGCCAGGTGGAGCGAGCGAACGGCCTCGTCTTATCCGGCATCAAGCCTCGACTCGTCGTCCCACTGGAGCGATCTGCCGGCTGTTGGCTTGAGGAGCTGCCAGCCATCCTCTGGAGTCTGCGCACGACTCCAAACAAGTCAACCGGCTTCACACCCTTCTTCCTCGTCTATGGTGCCGAAGCCGTCATCCCAACGGACATAGAGTTCGACTCCCCGTGAGTCACCATGTACACCGAGGAAGAAGCAGAAGAAGCACGACAAGACGGCGTCGATCTGCTGGAAGAGGGCCGGCTGTTGGCACTCAGCTGGTCCGGCATCTACCAGCAGACCCTGCGTCGATACTACAACAAGAAGGTCAGGCCAAGATCTTTCCAGGAAGGCGACCTTGTGCTCCGGCTGATCCAACGAACAGCCGGCTAGCATAAGCTGTCGGTGCCTTGGGAAGGCCCCTTCATCATCAGCAAGGTGCTAGGAAACGACGCCTACTATCTAATCGACGCTCAGAAGCTCCGAGCGTGCAAGAGGGACGACTCCGGCAAAGAAACAGAGCGCCCGTGGAATGCAAATCTTCTTCGAAGATTTTACAGTTGATGCAGTATGTATCGCACTACCCCTTTGTATTAAAGTACTAAGACTTTGGGCCCCCCGAGACGAGCTTGGGGACTGTCCTTTTTTGTTATCTGTATGATAAGCATTATGCCTTCGAGAAAATTGCTTTCGTTGCAAGCCACTTGGCACCGGGCCAGACTAGTCGGCCCAGGGACTCGCCGCCTTGCACTGTGAGGAGCTTCCCGCAGTCAGACAAGTAGTGCGCGGTGCCCAATCCGCCTCCTGGCAAAGCCGCAGCTCGCAGAGCGACTGTGAGGCGAACAGGAGGGGGAAGAATGGGCACCCACACGAAAAATGGCTAAGGACCTAAAGTGTGAACATAGCGTAAGACGGCCTCCAGCATTTCTAAAGCAGAAGCTGACTCATGAGTAGCCGGCTCGCCGTCTTTATTAGCTTTTATCAAGGACAGCCGACTCTTGGGTAGTCGGCCTGTCGCTTTCTATCCAACTTGCTAAAGAAACTCTAAAAATGGCCAAGTACTCGCTTTCTCGAAGTAGCCGAGCACTTGACCCAGCGACGGTCCGCGGAGCGGCTGTCCGACTGGCAAGGCAGCGACTAAGGGAAGGCGGCAAAGGGAAAAGCCTAAAGAGCAGTAAGCAAGGAAAGACGGAAATCGGATAAATATTTACATAGGCCCTTGGCCGAATTTTTGAATAGAGGTTCAAGATACACCCCGCGGGTGGAACTGTTCGAAACTAGCAAAGTTTTCAAAGATTTCTAAGACAGACAGGTAGAGGCAGCCTAGGAGGCGGCATCGGGGATCGGAGGATTGGAGGAGACGGCGGCGTCAGGCGCCGGGGCAGTCGGTTGGGCGGTCTCGGCTTGATCACCTCCGGTGGCGGTCGCCTTCTCTTGACGCGGCTCGTTCCTGGAGGCATGGTCAAGCTGAGGCTGGCCGCCTGCTCCGTCTCCTGGCGCCTCCGCCTCGCCTTCGTCCTCCGCCTCGTCCTCCTCCTCAGTGCTGGAGTCGATCACCTCCGCCGAGTCTTCGCCATACTCCGGGTTCATTCCGAACCACTCCGGCGGCACTTCCTCGCCGCCTTCAGCCCGCTCAGGGACGAAGACGCAGGTGTCCGTGTACTCGGCGATGGCCGCAGCATGCTCGATAAGGGCGCCCTCCACGGCCTCCAGCTCGGCCTGGGCTTCTGACCGGAAAGCGGCCAGACGGTCCATGTCTAGCCCTGGATACCACGCCTTGACAAACTCCAAGGCCCGGCGCGCTCCGGCCCGGGCCGAGGAGCCCTTCCAAGCCTCAAGACGATCGGCGGTGACCTCCAGCCAGTCGGCAGTTCGGCTGGCAGTGCGCAGCGCCGGCATGCCTGGCCACAAGGCGGCAACCGCTTGGGCGCCGGCACGCTGAAGCCGGCGCATCAGCCGGTGAGCCGGACGAAGACGGGCTTCAATGCTTAGAAGCTGCTCCTCGATGGTCCGTGGGGCATTGGCGGCGATCTCCTCACCGTCCGCCCTTCGCGCCGCGCGAGCAGCCTCGATGGCCGGAGGGACTGCCTGCGAATGACCAGGGAAGAAGTCTGCCAAGACAAAAAGAAGCAAATCGAAAAAATCAGAAGTCAGCCTGACACATAGTCGGAAGCCCGAAGAGGCGAAAGAAACTTACCGTCAACAATGTCCTCGATCTCATGGAAACCGGAGGTCAACATCGCCTCCCTGTCAGTCCAGGAGGAGCGCTCGCTCTCGAACTCGGCCAGGAGTGCGGTCTCTTTCTTCTCGACCTCGTCCTATGCCTTCTTGAGCAGCTCCTTCTGCTCGGCCAGCTGCGCCGCCAGCAGGTCGCGTTCTGTGGCGAGCTTGCCACACTCCTCCTCTCTGGCACGACGGGCGGTATTGGCCTCGCCCAGCTGCTCCTGAAGAACGGCATTGGCTTCTGAGGAACAAGGAAGAGACAAATGAGTCATTAGCAAAAAAGATCGCCGGGAAGATCCGGCCCGACTGCTCAGCAGTCGGCCCGAATCTCGAGGACTACCGCCCGCGGGTGCGCCAGCGCGCCCCCGCGAAGAAAGAAGAACTCACTCCGGCTTTCCGACAAGTCGGCAGTCCACTTGTTCAACTCCTCAACATTGCGGTTGAAGGCAGTGACGCGGAGGTTATGGTACTCCTGCAATGAATCATTGAAGACAAAGTTAGTCTTTGGAACTCGCCAGAGGGAGTTCCGAACCGCCTGCTCAGTAGCCGGCCCGGAACTCGGAGACTACACCCAGTGGGTGCGCTGGCGCGCCCCCACATAGAAACAAACAAGAGTCCAAAGGAAAAGAAACTTACTCGGACGGCCGATCGGGCGGCCAGATGCACTTGGGTGCAGGCTTGAAGGGCGTCGCCCTCGGCCTGAAGCTTCGCCTGGACTTCCAGGAGCAGTTCATTTAACGGCCCAGTGCCGCCTCCACGCACCCACCCAGTGGGCGCGGCGCTTGTGGCCTTGGTGTCTAGGGACGCCGAGCCGGCAACGCCGGTCTCCCAAGGACGCGGCGCCGAGGTCGCCCTCTCAAGACGGCGACGTACCGGCGAGGCGACTTGGAGAAGCAGCCGCGTTTCAGCCTCGTCCATAGCCGGCGGCTCCGACGGATTCACCGGCTGCTTGTCGTGCGGCCTCCCAGACGACGGTGGAGGCGGTGGTGGCGGCACGAGGGTGTCCGACATAGAAACATCGCCGCCCTCCTTCTCCACGATGGGGTCCTCAGTGCCGGCCCCTCCGGTTTGCCCCGTGAACTCCGGAGGCGGCGGTGCAGACGATAGTGGGGGGACGAGCATCGCTGATCGGCGACGCGCGGCCTCCTCGGCGTGCCGTCTCGCTGCGAGGGCAGCCTCGGCATCCTCCAGCTCCTTCTGGACGGAGGCGGCCGCCTTGTCGGCCTCCGCCTTCTCCAGACGTTCGGCTTCCTCCTCCTCGTGCTTCTCCCGCGTGTTTCGCTCCGTCGCCTCCCGGAGGTCGGCGGCGGGGTCGGCCCGCCGAGTATTGGCGGACGTCTCCGCCGACCCCATGACAGAGGGGACGGCGACTCTCTCAAGGGAGAGAGGGGCCCTGGAGAAGATCGGAGGGAGTACGTAAATGAAGACTCGGATAAGGTTCGACAAAGAAAAAGAAAGAGCATGAAGACTTACACGGATACTAGCGGCGGCCTTCTCACTTCCCTTCGGAAGCGGTTGGCCTTCGCGGCTGCTTCCTCCCGTCTGGTCGCGGCAGCCGCCCCCTTAAGCTTCTTCATTTTGCCGCCGGGCGCACTCGGCCCGACGACGCCGCCGAGGAGGAGCCGACCTTCGGCTGGTGGCGCGGGGCGACTTCCCCCTCCGCGTCGTCGTCGGGCCAATCGTCGAAAGTGGCCGAAGGCCTGAAGTCGCCTTCCGCTACTCCCCCCGCCTTCGGCGTCGGCTTCCATTGCCACCGCCCCCAAGTCGGGGTCGTCGACGTCGCTCTCCGCGCGGTCGGAGACATACTCATGGGGCTGTCTCGTAGCACCGGCGGCAGGCTGCATAAGAGGATTCTGGTTCAGAAGAGGCTGACAAGAGTTAGAAGCCGCAGTCGGCTGAGGAAAAAAGATAAAGCAATAGGAGGACGCGACTTACCACTGGCGGAGGGTTGTCGCACGAGTACGGCTCCTTGCCGAACTGCCAGTCCTCCTCGTACTCGCAGTGCGCGATGTAGTTCACCATGTTCGCCACCTCCTTGCGGGGCATCTCCTTGGTGCTCATCCGACTTGGGTCTCGGGGGCCGCTCATCTGACAGATCAGGTGTGGCCGGCCTTGGAGCGGGAGAACTCTGCGCGCCACGAAGGTGGCCAGCAAGTCGGCCCCGACGAGCCCCTCCGACTGTATCAAGACTCGGAGTCGCGCTACGGCGGCTGGTCCAGCAAGGGACAGCGACTTGAGCCTGTGGGACCAGCTGGGGAGCCTCCAGGTCAGGGGAGTGGCATTTTAGGGCGGCAGGTTGACCCAGTCGCCGTCGGGGGAGAGGTTCTTCACGTAGAAGTACGTGCGCTGCCACATCTTCACCGACTTGATCAGTGTGATGGGAGGAAAGGGATTGTCGGCCGTCGAGCGTCGCATCGCGATGAAGGCGCCGCACTGAGCCGACACACCGGTGATGTGCGTGCCGAGCTTAGAAGAGAAGAATTCCCCACACAGCTCGATGGTGGGGAGAAGGCCGAGGAAATCTTCGCACAGGGTGGCGAAGGCGGAGAGCAGCACCACCGTGTTCGGTGTGAGGTGGTGCGGCTGAAGACTGTGGAAATCCAGGAACAAGCGGAAGAAGCCGCTCGCCGGCAGCCCCAGGCCGCGCATAAGGTGTGAGCGGAAGACGACCCGCTCGCCCTCTTCTGGCGCCGGCCGGATTTCCCCCTTCGGCGCGGCGCGGGCGCGCACGAGGTCCGCGCTGGGAAGACGACGTGTCTGGCGGAGGAACTCGATGTGTTCCTCCTCTACCTCCGAGTCGTCCCACACGCCGGAGCGCACGGCAGGGGCCACGGCGGAGGAAGAGCTCATCGCCGCGGTATGGTGTGCTCTGGCTCAACGGCGGAGGAAGGAAGGAGAAAGAGAGCAAGATGGGGCGGGGGAGCGGGGAAGAGGGGCGCGCGAGTTGTGCCCCTCCGCTTTCCCCCGCCTACTTATAGCCCAACGGGCTGAGAAGCCGAGGGGGCGGGCGTGGGATTAACTGCGCATAACATCCCGCACCGCCTCACGATTTACCCCACAAAGTTACTGCGCGCAGTAACGACGTGGGAAAGCAAACCGTTCGCGGCCGCAATGGATCCGTCCATATGCCGAGGCGCGGTAGTGGCGGGCCCCGCCTGACGGCCCGTCCCGTCGCACGCGTGGGTGGGCAGACTGTTCTCCCCACGTGGCGCCACGCGATAGGACCGCCTTGACAGCAGCGGGAAGGCGTACCAGGCACGCCGCCTGGTTTCCCGCCGCGACTTTCGAACTGAGGCTCTTCGCCGAAACTCCAACCTTCGATAGTCGGCCCAAGAGAAGACGGCAGCCGAGTCCCAGAGTCCGCATTTATAAAGATTGAAGCTGCTGAACCCCCACAATGCAGCGACCGCTGGGCTTCACCAGCTTCAGGGACTACTGTCAGACTAATGGGCCACGGGTAGGCTAACCCAGGGCCCAAGACCCTTCAAGACATCGGGGCAGGCAGTGCCCCTCAAGCCGAGTCCCAGACGGCGACTCCGAGATAAGCCGACTCTGGGATGGCGACCTCAAGAGAGGCCGACTCCAAGCTAGCGACCTCCAAAGAGGCCGACTTTGGAGAGTCGGCCCGTGACTCCTCCTTCATCCCGAAGTACGATACGGGGTACGGTCACGACGTGGCCGTCTCCCCCCTGCTCACGAAGGGCTGGCATGGCTACAGTGAGTCGTATCGCTGGAAGATCTCCGGCGAGGCGCGGCACTGTTGCCATGCCTGCCCTGACCTCAGCTACAGTGCGCAGTACACTGTGCCCACGACGCCGGCCTGTACGACCTGAAGGTGGCGGGGCCGCCTGTCAGTGGGTTGGCCGAAGGCGGCCTGGGCGCCCGAAGACGGACCTGTGGGAGTCGGCCTCCCTGGAGTCGGCCGACTCCTCCCTAGGGCCCCACGAGCCAGATAAGATGGAGGATGGCGACAGTGATCGCCTGATAGACGGCGGCACTGTTGCCACGACCCAGTGACCGAGCCTGCGTCATCAGGAGTGCCGCTACAGTATCAAGCCTGTCCGCAGGACCCGCCAGCCGGCGGGCCCCAGAAGCCGGCGGGAAGGACGGTGGCCTGAGAGACAGATGGCTGGGACCCGCGCCCAGCCGGATTACTATTGTACCCCCGGGGGGTAGGCCTATATAAACCCCCCGGGGCACCCATGCAAAGGGTTCGGACCTGAGTAGAGATAGACCAGATAGCACGGGAGGAGAGAACTAGCCTTGCTCTCTCCTGCCTCCCGAAACAGCTCTAAGAGCACCATTGTAGTCATCTTGTTCGAGTGATCATGCGGAGACCCCGCAGAGCAGCAGTAGGGGTGTTATCTCCTAGGAGAGCCCTGAAGCTGGGTAAGATCCGCCGGCGTGCATGTCTTCGCCTCATCCCGCTTCCAGGCACCGGCGACGTTCTACTCGCTCCCACCATGATAAGCCATCCTTTGGCATATGTCGTATCCAACCCCCGACAAGTTGACTACGATGAGACTTTCTCACCCGTAGTGATGCTTAAGTCTGTCCGAATCATGTTAGCAATTGCCACATTTTTAAGAAATCTGGCAAATGGATGGCAAAAACTGCATTCCTTAATAGATATTAAAGAAGAGTTGTATATGATTCAACCAGAAGGTTTTGTCAATCCTAAAGGTGCTAACAAAGTGTGCGAGCTCCAGCTATCCATCTATGGACTGGTGCAAGCATCTCAGAGTTGGAATATATGCTTTGATGGGTTGGTCAAAGTATATAGTTATACAAACTTGCGGTGAAGCCTGTTGTCGGTGTCAAAACCGGCGGATCTCGGGTAGGGGGTCCCGAACTGTGCATCTAAGGCTAATGGTAACAGGAGGCGGGGGGCACAATGTTTTCCCAGGTTCAGGCCCTCTCGATGGATGTAATACCCTACTTCATGCTTGATTGATCTTGATGATATGAGTATTACAAGAGTTGATCTACCACGAGATTATAGAGGCTAAACCCTAGAAGCTAGCCTATGATTATGATTGTTGTTGGTCCTACGGACTAAACCCTCTGGTTTATACAGACACGGGAGGGGGCTAGGGTTACACAGAGTCGGTTACAGAGAAGGAGATCTACATATCGGATTTGCCAAGCTTGCCTTCCATGCAAAGGAGAGTCCCACCCGGACACGGGACAAAGTCTTCAATCTTGTATCTTCATAGTCCAACAGTCCGGCCAAAGTATATAGTCCGGCTGTTCGAGGACCCCATAATCCTGGACTCCCTCAGTAGCCCCTGAACCAGGCTTCAATGACGATGAGTCCGGCACGCAGATTGTCTTTGGCCTTGCAAGGCGGGTTCCTTCTCCGAATAATCCATAGAAGATCTTAAACATGAGGATCGTGTCCGGCTCTGCAAAACAATTTCCAAATATCACCGTAGAGAGTACAATATTTCACAAATCTAATCTGCTGACAACTTTTCACGGCATGACATCACGCCACGGCCCGGTCATTATTCGAACCATTTTTATCAACCAGCTACCACACATATCGAAGGTGGTTTTGTTGGCACGTCTTGTCGAAGCAGAGATCGTGTCCCCTTATCACGGCATTCTCATCAATACGGGTGTGGGTAACCCAATCGCGTATCAACGCGGCGCTTGGGGAATAAGCGAGTTTACCGGGCAAGTGGGGAGGCACAGGATCCTCACTGCCTTTATAAGGATATGAGGACTTCCTTTTTTCACCCATGCCTTCTTCTTCCTCTGCTCATCCCTTCCCCCTCACTCGAGCAACAGCGCCCAAGAGTTCGTCTTATCCTCCCCCAAAGGTCTTCCGAAAATGTCCGGATCCAGAGCAGGAGGCAAGTGGATGGCCTCTACCGTTCGGGAGAAGGATATCAAAAAGCTTCGGGAGGCCGATGTGGCCAAGAAAATCAGCCACCGTCTTCCGATGGCGGGACAGGTCGTCCCTACTCCGGAACCCCATGAGAGGGTTTTTTTTCCTCCCTCATTTTGTCCGCGGGCTAGGGTTTCCCCTCCACCCATTCGTTCATGGCATCATGTATTATGACAGGATCGATTTTCATGATCTATCCCCCAATTCCTTCCTCAACATATCAACATTCATCGTCGTGTGTGAGGCCTTTCTCCGCATCTCAACACACTTTGGCTTATGGTTGAAGATTTTTAATGTGAAGCCCAAGTTAGTGAGCAGCGAGCACGCCGAGTGCGGAGGTGCCATGGTGAGCAAGATGCCCAACGTCACATGGCCATCAGGTACTTTTAATGATTCTGTCAAAGAGTGGCAACAGCAGTGGTTCTATGTCACTGAGCCATGCGACCCAAAATGGGCCACAGCTCCCGAATTCTGATCTGGAGCTCCCTTGCAGATTACGTCCTGGCCCAAGAAAGGCCTGAATTGGTCTTCGTCCGATGAGTTGTCGATACTCTAGACGCGCGTCAAGGATATGGAAGACAGGAATATCAAACTTGTCAATGTAGTCCAGGTGATGTTAGTTCGCCGGATTCTTCCTTGTCAACATAGGGCTTGCAATTTATGGGAGTTCGACCCGGCCAAGCACCAGACCCTGCTAGAGATCTTTGGCTCCTCGCACAAGGACATCTGGAAGGTGCTTTTCAAGTCTGGCAAATCGTGGCCGAACTCCGCCGAGGACCGCGGGTACCAACTGTCCCGCCCTGCAAGTTCGGTAAGTCATTGTATGTTGGCAATTCGTATGTTTTATTCGCATAACCCAAGGGAAATGCTTAATGTGTTTTCACAACCCTCCTAGGGCTGGACGAAGAAGGCAGGGCAGATCTACTATCCAGCCCCACTGCCAGAAGAACCGGCCGGCCCACTTCTAACTAAGATGCTGGTCCCGACGCCTTACAAGGCGCCAAAGAAGAAGCCCGAGACCGAGAAGGAGGCCAAAAAGACCAGGGGCGGCCTTCGTCGCCGTGGCACTCCGGACACAATATCCGAAGTCTCCGAAACCCGCTCTTCCTCCGGAGAGGTCGAGGAAGAGGAGGAAGACCAATCCCCGATGAGGGGAAGAAAGAAAAGGTCGGCCTCCACATCTTTGGAGGCCGAGTCGCCTAAGAAGGGAAAAACTCCCCTTCAGGAGGAGTCCACCGCCGCTGCCGACAGCAGCCCGGAGTGGGATCCCAGGGCCTAGCCCCTGGTGAACTCGTGAGTATATAAAATCCGAACATATTTACGCATCTGGACTCACTATATCATGGTGTTTCAATCATTGAGCCATATGTTTTTTGCAGTCCGGCAGGGTCCCGCACCGAACAATCCTCATCAGAGGATTTATTGGGTCCGGATGCTATGAACAGCGAGATGCCCCCGAAGGCCCCTTCCCTAAAACACGTGAACGACACCGAGCTATCGTCCCAGAGGAACCCAGGCCAAGGAGGGGGGAGAAGACCGTGAAGGCGGCACCAGGGGGTCAAGCTTCAGGGGCCGGACACACGGGAGAAAAGGCTCCCATGGATGTCGATGATGGGGGCTATCTCGAATTCGGCCCCCAACCGGACACGATTCCGGAGACCGATCAGCTCCAGAATCAGGCGAGCAATCTCCCTCGACTGGAGGGGGTGCACCTGTTCCACCAGCGACTTCTGTCCAACCAGAGGTGTCCAATACTTTATCAGCGGCGCTAAGGAGCGCCTCCATCGTTGAAGAACACCGTGCCCTTATGGTTACGGTGATTGAGAAGATTCCGTCCGCTGAGAGTGGACTGAATGAAGCCTGCATCAGCCTTATAATGGGCCTTGAGTTATGTTTTTGGGAGGTTTCGACAAATGTCACAGTGTAGGTAGTAGCCCCTGAGACACTGTTCGGTGAAAGAAGGCACCGGACAGAGGATCAAATATATGTTTGCAGGAGACTTACTTTATGGAATCTCTCCCTTTTCCTTTTTTATAAGCAGGCGTCTGTAGCGACCGCCACCTCTCATATTGTGGAAGTCTCGGGACTGAAGCAAAGTCTGGAGCGGTCCGAAGAAGAACTCGGCCGAGTGAAGAAGCACTTGGAGGATAACCAAGGTATGCCAAAAAACCTTGCTCGCGTTCAGCGCGAATGAATCATTTAGTATGATAAAAATATGTTTCATGATTTGCTCTAGGGGCGATGACCGAAGTCGAGGCTCTTAAGAAGGTTGTGGCCGAGGCCGAGGAGAAGGCAGCCGCAGAGCGGGCTCTTCGTGAGAAGCACGAGGCCAGGGTTATTGAAGCTGAGCAAGAGCTTCAGGAGGCCGTGAAGAAATGTGAGACCTTGGAGCAAAGCTTAACAGAGAAAGAATCCGAACTCACCAAGGCTCATCAAGCCGCACGCGATGC
Source organism: Triticum aestivum (assembly GCF_018294505.1). Taxonomy (NCBI): domain Eukaryota; kingdom Viridiplantae; phylum Streptophyta; class Magnoliopsida; order Poales; family Poaceae; genus Triticum; species Triticum aestivum. The sequence continues at coordinate 568,640,010 of NC_057807.1, forward strand.
CGATGCCCGGGAGGAAACCGAAGGCGCCCTGCAGGAAATCCAGGAGGCAAAGAAGATCGCGGCAGGTAAGGATTTTTCTATGTAAAGCAAGTATTTGAAGAGAATATCACGTTTCTAATTTGAATTCTGATTTCTCCAAGGGTATTTGCGGAGCTGCCACGTAGCATATCTGATGCCGCAAAATTTTATCGAGCTGAAGAAAAGGGCATTGCGGAGAAGCTCTTCTGGTCACTGTATCTGGCGCTGGTGTATCCGGTGCCATTTGCCGATCAGCTGAAGCAGCTAATCGAACTACATTAGGCGGTCGAACTAGCCATGAAGGATTTAATTATCCGGCTGTGGCCCGCCGAGCCGATTCCAAGCAGCTACTTCGGGCTCATGAAACGGCTTGTGAGTGCCTGCCCTCGACTTGATGTCATCAAGCGGTCGGTCTGTATGGAGGGTGCGAGAATGGCCTTCGCCCGTGCAAAGGTGCACTGGGGGAGATGGATGCTGAAAAGCTGATGATCGAGGGACCACCAGAGGGGAAGGAGCACCGCAAGCTCGAGTTATATTATGATAGTGTCCTGAAAGGATCCCGCCTTGCGGCAGAGCAATGCACCAAGTACATTATATTTCCATGAATACAGTCATGTTGTCCTTTTTAATGTTGAATAAGGTCATTTCTATTATTTATTGCCTATTATTTGAATGTTTTTCCTCCTGCGCGGCCATTTTATATATTAATCCTGAGAGTTGGCCAGTCGTCGGCTTCTGCCCCCACGCAGGAAGTACGGGGGTGTTCGGGATAAACCTGAGCACTATTTATCCCAGTTTTGGGTCCTTGAAGGAGGTGTTCAGCACAACGAGCAGGCAATAAGACTATAGGGATTTATCACTCTCACTTAGCCATAGGTGCTCGACAAAAGGAAGGTAGGCGCAGCCCCTGGTGTACGGAAGACCACACGAGGGGCTCTATAAGCACCTGTTCGAAAGAAAAGCCGATCCATCACAGGTTGCATTAGTTATGGCATTATGCGGAAGAAATCCTTAAAGATTTTACAACCTCTCGAACAGCTGACGAGCTCTCGCCGTATCATGACAGTCAGTTTTTGGCTTTCTCTACTGAGGCGCTCATCCAGAAGAACCGGGACACAATCGTAGTAGTTCTCCCTGTGCTGCCTTAGCCGATATAGCGACTAAGGCAGCAAAACATGGGAGCCGGGCAAACCCAACTATTGACCCAAGACATGATTCGGAGATGATGCATACAATGCTATAAGTTCGGGGTGCCGAACGACGGTGAAGGTGTTCGGACTTTATTGCCGTATTATGGGTACAATGAAGCCCCTGCTGAGACCAGGCGGAAGGAGGCTGTGTGCGGATCCGGAGTGTGGTCGGATGGTCCTCGAGGGGAATATCTGAGGATTCCCTTGTGCATTCAAGCTGTTTCCATGTCGCCAGTCCTGGCCTACACAAAAGTGAACCTGCAAACAAAATGCAAGAAACGTTTGTGTGCCACGTAGCGGTTGAGCCGCAGTGTGTGGCCTATCCTAGTTTTGCCTTTGTTTAGTGCCGGAGTGTTTTAATTGAGCTCCAGACGAGCCGGGCTATCCTGCCGCGAAGTAGTCTGGACTCCTTTGACGTTGTCCGGGAGCTTGGCCGTCGACTTGAGGTTCGATTGAAAGATGCCACTCGTTGCTTCTCCTGTTAAGGCGGCGGCATACTCTTCGGCACAGAGGGGGAGTTTGGCCTTTCCATTGACTGTTATGACGCTGCATGGACCGGGCATCTTGATTTTATGGTAGGCATAATGTGGCACCGCGTTGAATCGAGCAAATGCGATTCGTCTGAGTAGTTCATGATAATTACTGTGAAAGGGGACGATGTCGAAGATTAACTCTTCGGTACGGTAATTGTGGTGATCCGAAGACTACATCTAAAGTATGGAGCCTATACAACAGGCCTCCACACCTGGTATAACACCCATAAAGGTGGTCTTAGTGGGTTTGAGTATCGAAATATCAATACCCATATTGCGCACTGTGTCCTGATACAGCAAGTTTAGACTGATGCCTCCGTGCATAAGGACTCATGTGAGGTGGAATCCGTTGATTATTGGGTCAAGGACTGGTGCGACTGATTGCCCTGATTGGTATTAGCCGGGACATCCATACGGTCGAATGTGATCGGCCATAGTTTATATTGTGGGGCGACTGGCTCCATTAAGTCTACATCCCTAAGGGTGTACATCCGTTCGAGCACCGGAGTGTGGGTGGCGTTTATCATGTTCACCGTTTTGATTTGCAGCGGGAAATTTCTTTTGCCCTCCTGCATTCGGTGATCGGGGCTCCTCGTCGTCGTCATCGCTTTGATACCGCTTCTCCTTGTTTTCGGCACCTGACCTGCCGGCTTGTTTGAAGACCCAGCATTCTCTATTGGTATGATTGGCTGGTGTTCCTGGGGTTCCATGAATTTGGCATGGACAATCGAGTATGCAGTCCATACTGGACGGGCCCTGTCGGTGTCAAAATCGGCGGATCTCGGGTAGGGGGTCCCGAACTATGCGTCTAGGCGGATGGTAACAGGAGACAAGGGACACGATGTTTTCCCCAGGTTCGGGACCTCTTGATGGAGGTAAAACCCTACGTCCTGCTTGATTGATATTGATGATGTGGGTATTACAAGAGTAGATCTACCACGAGATCAAGGAGGCTAAACCCTAGAAGCTAGCCTATGGTATGATTGTTGTTCGTCCTATGGACTAAAGCCATCCGGTTAATATAGACACCGGAGAGGGCTAGGGTTACACAGAGTCGGTTACAATGGTAGGAGATCTACATATCCATATCGCCAAGCTTGCCTTCCACGCCAAGGAAAGTCCCATCCGGACACGGGACGAAGTCTTCAATCTTGTATCTTCATAGTCTTGGAGTCCGGCCGATGATGATAGTTCGGCTATCCGGACACCGCCTGGTCCAGGACTCCCTCAGTAGCCCCTGAACCAGGCTTCAATGACGACGAGTCCGGCGCGCATATTGTCTTCGACATTGCAAGGCGGGTTCCTTCTCCGAATAATTTATAGAAGATTGTGAACACCAGGATAGTGTCCGGCTCTGCAAAATAAATTCCACATACCACCGTAGAGAGAATAATATTTACACAAGTTCAATCTGCTGACGTATTTTGTGGCGTGACGTCACACCACAACCAAGCCTTTACTCAAATCGTTTTTATTATACCACCTCCGCGCGTTTAGCGAAGCAGTTTCCTTGGCACATCTTGTCGAAGCAGAGATCGTGTTCCCCTTATTCTGGGATTCTCATCAATACGGACGTGGGTAACCCAACCGCGCCCATTGCCACGCCCCCTCCATCGAAGGCGGGTTCCAAACGGTCACGGGGATGGCTCTTGGTATTCTCCCTCTTTATAATGAGACCAAGGCCCGTTCTTTTTCTTCAATCCTCAATCGAATCAGCCCCTCGCCCCGAGTTCCAACACCCAGGGCTCCAGATTTGGGTACTTTCGACCTTCGACAATGTCCGGCTCCGACCTACAAGGTCGGTGGATGCCCTCCTCCGTCACGGAAGAGGAAGTGCTAAAGCTGAGAGACGCCAGGTACTTAACCTATGAGATTTCGCATAGGTTGCCTGCCCAAGGGCAAGTTATTCCTACTCCCGAGCCCGGCGAGAGTGTCGTGTTCGTGTCTCACCTTCGTCGGGGTTTAGGCTTCCCGATGGATCCCTTCGCGAGGGGGCCCATGTTTTACTATGGGCTGGAATTCCATGACTTGGCTCCGGAGTCCATCCTCCACATCTCATCATTCATTGTCGTCTACGAAGCCTTCCTCCGCACTACCCCTCACTTCGGCTTGTGGCTCAAAACCTTCAACGTGGAGCCGAAGATGATTGAGGGGCGTCAGGCAGAGTGCGGAGGGGCGGTTATAAGCAAGAGGGCCGATGCTCCATGGCCCGAGGGCTCTTTTCAGGAGGAGCTCGGCTTGTGGCAATAGGAGTGGTTCTATATCACCGGTCCCCGGGGCAGCAGGCGGAGGCCGCCGCCCGCCTTTCACCCGGGCCCTCCACAACGGCTGACATCATGGGTCAACAAAGGGCTTGACTGGGGGCCGTCCAAATACGTACCCCTGTTGCAGGGCCGGATTCGAGACCTCCAAGAAAGGGAGATCAATCTGGTTGTAGTGGCACAGGTTATGCTGATTCGGCCTCTTCTGCCCTGCAAACGTCACCCCCTCCGCCTGTGGGAATTTAATCCGGAGGGACCACGAGCTCTCCAACACTTCATGGGGTTTACACCCGTGGAGATGTACAAACTGTTCTTCGGATCACAAGAGATGCGTCCGGACTTGACCGAGGACGCTGGCCTAAGCTGCAATCGCCCGGATACTCAAGTAAGTAGCCCTGTGTCCGGACACATTGTCCATTTATTTATCATGGGTTTGCCTTTTAACCAGCTATCCCTTGGACAGGAGTGGATAGCGCAAGCAAAACTGATACGGTGTCCGGCCCCCTCCCCGAGACCACGTCGGATCCCATGTTAATCAAAATGTTGGAGGTTGCACCTTTGGAGGAGGGCGAAGGGGGGCACAGGGAAGCTACCACCTCTACCAAGGAGGCTTTCAGTAAGGGGGGAATCGAGAATTCCTCCCTCCAGGGGGAGAAGAGGACCGCTTCCGAAGACCCGGAGGCCAAGGCCTCAAAGCGGGGAAAGAAATCTGCACTGGAAGGTCCTGTGCCGGGAAGAGCCCCGGCCGCATAGTCTCCCCAAAGGAATCAGCCCTCCAGCGAGCCGTAAGTAAAAAGGGGGAGTTTTGTAATAGGGGACATCCCTACTTTATTTCTAAGGGTAACCGAAGTTTTCACCTTGTAGTTCAGATCTCAACCCTTCTCAGCAGAGCTCATCTTCGGGGGACCTTCGTCCGGAGATGATGGAGAGCGAAACGCCTCCATCTGCCGCCCCATCGGGCGGGGCGGATGACCCTGAGGTGTCATCACGGAGGGTCTCCCCGAGTCCGGCGGGGCCGGGGAGTTCGGCACCCACTGGAGTACGGCCGGAGGAGCTGCAGGATTTGCTCGAGAGGGCGTCTATCTCAGAAGATCACCGCACATTAATGAGTATGGTAATTGAATGGATCTCATCCGCCGAGAGCGGGTTGCATGAGGCCGTCAGAAGTTTGCTGATGGGGTTTGAGGTATGCAAAAAATGACATACCTTTTGACAGTTTTGCACATGGAGTGCGCCCTGTATAGATAGTAGCCCCTGAGACTTGGTATGCTGTCTAAAGCGACAGCGTGCCGAGGATCATAATCTTAGTTATAGAATGTCGCCCTTCCTGTGCAGGTGGTGGAACGTTCGGTGGATAGCCGGACTGATGGAGTTGCTGAGCTGAAGCGGCAACTTGATGTTGTGGATGCGGACATCGCGCTGGTCAATAAACGACTTGACGAGTCACAAGGTAGGTTGTTTCTCCGCGGTCACCTAGTAAGGGAGCTTATGCCTATTCCTTACAATTTGTATGCTTGATGCAGATGGGGCCGCTGCTGTGGAAGACCTTCGAGTAGAGCATGCTTGAGCCAAGGAGCAAGCCAGGAAAAGTGATGCGGCTGCCTCGAAGGCAGCGGAAGAGCTAAAAGCCGAAAAGTCTGTTCACTGCCGAAGCAGGGAGGAGATGGCCGGAATGGCCGTGAAATTAAAAGATGCTACCGACCGCTATGAGGTTCTTGAAAGAGAACGCCGAGCCGAAGACAAGGATGCCCGTTGTGCGATGCGGGCTATGAAGGAGGAACTGCGTCAGGCCGGAGACATTGCGGCTAGAGAGCCCTTTCTGCTGCTTAGGAAGTTCACGGATCCGAAGTATGCTTAGTTGGGCCAATTGTGTGGTGCGGAGGATCCTTATCTGGATTTGGCGGCGAGTGCGGCGGACGCAGTCGTGCACTTCCAAAGCCAGAAGGATCACAAAATGGAAGAGCTTTTCTGGTCTCAATTCCATAGTCCGGAGTGTCCACTTCCGTTGACCGATCGGTTGGCTGAGTGGGCTGAGCTGAATAGGTTGTCCGGACTTGCCATGACGGATGTGGTGGCTCATCTGTGGCTAGAAAGGCCCAAGCCGGAGAGTTATTTTGGCTTGTTGCAGCAATTCCTTGGGGCGGTGCCGCATATCGAGGCGATGAAGCAGTCGGCATGCATAGAGGGTGCACGGATGGCTCTCGCCCGTGTTAAGACATACTGGGCGGAGATGGATGCCACCGATGTTGCATCCTGGGGTTCGGACAAAAGCAGATTACCCGCCGAGCACTATTTTGAGGAAGTCCTGCAGGGCGCTCGTTTAATAGAGTCGCAGTGCTCGAAAGATGTTATGTTCAAATGACATGTATGATTTGTGAGATCATGTTTATAATGTACCAGCTTTTTATACTTGTGTGTTCAAGTATTGAACTATCTCCTGTGCGGCCGTATATGTATGTATAACCTGAAAGATGGCAGTCTTTGGCTTCAGCCCCCACGCACATGGTGCGGGGGTGTTTGCAAAAAAAGCACTTTTTCACACTTAATCCAACGTCTTGGTCCTTTGAAGGAGGTGATAGCATAGCAAACTAGGCAACCGGACTATAATGCTTTATCACTTTCACTTAGCCATAGGAGCTCGATGGTGGGGCTACTATATAGCCCCTAGAGGCACCGCGCTCTCCAAACTCGGGGCATGTATGTGCCTGACCGGGAAGCAGTCCTTCGTCAAAGTGGAGGAATTCTAAACATTCCAGTAGTCGATCGAGTGGTTAACCAGTCTCTCGCTATATCATGACAGTCAGTTTTCGGCTTTCTCTACAGAGGTGCTCGCCCGGCCGAACTGGGGCACAATCGCAGTAGTTCTCCTGGTGCCGCGTTAGGTGATGGAGCGGAATGTAAGGCAGCAAAACACAGGAGCCGGGCAAACCCAACATTTGACCAAAGACATGATTCGGAGCTGATGCATATAAGGCCTAACTCGAGACGCCGAACACTCCCTGAGGTATTCGGTCTTTATGATACCGGGCAAAACAATGCCCTATGCCCCTAGTGTCCAAGTACGGGCGAGAACTTCTGACGCGGCCGATGCCAAAACGCCAGCCTCCTCCTTGGTTATAGTAGGAAACCGGGGGATGTGTATCAACAAGAGACAATAAGAAAGGTTTACGCAGGGTCTTAATCTAAAAAGAATCCTTGCCACGGGTCCCTGTTGCACGTCTGTGCCTGTGTCTCCGTTGTGCTGTATCCTGGACGGGTGTAGCACATGCTTCATCTGTAAAAGAGAAGAACTTAGTATGGAAAAAATATCATGCAAAAAATAAAGTATGATTTGGAAGATGAATAAAGTGGAGCTTTATTGGCTCTCATTGTTTGTACGTGCAGCCCCTTGTAAAGAGGTATGCGGCTGGGAAGCCCCTTGTTTATTTATGCCGGACTCGCCTAACCATGTGCGAGGTCTGAATGACCTGTTTTTAGGGGCTTCGGCCAGCAAGGTCGGATTAGTGTGTGGCTGTCAAGGCAGTCTCATGTTTTCCGTGGTCGAGGAACACTCGGAGTTACCCTTTAATGAGATTATGCCGCGTGGACCGGGCATTTTAACGGTAAGAGACGCGTAATACGGTATTGCATTAAAGCTGGCGAAAGCTTCGCGTCCCAGTAGTGCTTGATGGCTACTTTTGAATGGGCCGATATGGAAAATGAGCTTTTCGCGACGGAGGTTGTCGGATGAACCGAACACGACCTCTAGTAGTATAGAGCCTGTACAATTGGCGTAAAGGCCTGGCGTCACTCCTTTGAAGGAAGTGCTGCTACGGTGAATTTTGGTAGGGTCTATCCCCATTCTGCGGATGGTGTCCTGGTATAGCAGGTTTATATCGCTGCCGCCATCCATTAGGACTTGTGTGAATTGTAGTCCGTCGATTATGGGATCCAATACCAAAGCAGTCCCTCCTGCGTTTCGAACACTTCTGGAGTAATCCTGATGGTCGAAAGTAATTGGTTTAAACATCCAATTTCGGGATTCTGCTGGGGTGGACCGTGCGGCGCGTGTTTTAGCAGGTGCCGCACTATTTTTCCTTGTTATCACATGAAGTGAGTTCACTGTTTTGACTTCTAGTGGGAAAGTCTTCTGTTTTCCGGCGTGCTGCTTGTGGGGTTCGTCGTCTTCGCTTGGTGTGTCGAGCCCCTTGTGTTCGGCGTTAAGTCGGCCGGACTGCTTGAAGACCCAACAATCTCTGTGGTATGGTTTGCAGGCTTCTCGGGGGTACTATGGATTTGACATATCCTATCCAAGATTTTATTTAGGTTGGATAGCTCATCACTGTTTTCCTTAAGAGGCAGTGTTTTATTATTCGGCCGAGAGCTTTTGAACCCGGCGTTGACCGCCGTGCTATTTGGGCCATTTTCCTTATTCTGGCGCTGATCTTTTCCGCGTCGTGATTTTCCATTTCCATCCCTGACCTCGAATGTACTCGGGTCGCTGGTGCTGCATCTTGCCAGCCAGCTATCTTCCCCCGCGCAAAAGCGGGTCATGAGGCTTGTTAGTGCGGCCATTGTTCTTGGTTTTTCCTGGCCGAGGTGTCTGGCGAGGCATTCGTCTCGAACGTTATGCTTAAAGGCTGCTAAGGCTTCAGCGTCTGGACAGTCCACTATTTGGTTCTTTTTGGTGAGGAACCTGTTCCAGAATTTGCGTGCTGACTCTCCGGGCTATTGAGTTATGTGACTTAAATCGTCTGCTCCGGAGGGCGGACATAAGTCCCCTGAAAATTTTCTCGAAACGCATCCTCGAGCTCTCCCCAACTTCCAATGGTATTTTCTGGGAGGCTTTTGAGCCAATGCCGAGATGGCCCTTTGAGCTTGAGGGGTAGGTATTTTATGGCATGGAGATCGTCTCCTCTGGCCATATGTATGTGTAGGATATAATCCTCAATCCAGACTCCGGGGTCTGTTGTTCCGTCATATGCCTCTATGTTTACGGGTTTGAATCCCGCTAGAAATTCATGATCCAGTACCTCATCGGTGAAACATAGTGGGTGTGCGGCGCCCCTGTATTTAGGTGTGCCGTTGTCTTCAAACACTCGGCGGGTTGTATCGGGCCATCCTTTTTGCGAGGATCCTTATGTGGATCGTGTGCCGGCTTGTGTGCAGTGCCGCTTGCCGCTCTTAGCCTGTCATCTGGTCGTCTATCCGGCCAGGCGGCCTCTTTCTTTTTTGACCGTGGGGGCTCTACGGCCTCCTCGTCAAATCCGGGCAACAGCATGCGCTTCGGGTAGCTCTTTGCCTGGTGACTATCGCCGTATTTATTTGTGGTATTGAGTACTTTGCTCCATCTCATTCTGAGTGCGTCCTCTGCTGTTTTGAGCTTCCGCTTTTGCTTCTTCAAACTTCTTGCAGTGGCGACGAGCCTTTTATGAAGGTTCTTATGCTCCGGTGATGTGTCCGGCGTGAGATTGTCTGGACTGTTGTTTTCACCGGGGATGGGTTGCTTGTCCAATTCATCCTGTTCGGATGGTTGCTTGGTGGCATGTTCGTCGTCCACTGCTTCGCCCTGCTCTAAGGCTGGGTCAGTATGGGTGCCGTTGTTATCAAGGCGGGACTTTGGGCGGCGCTTGCATCGCCGTTTTGGTTGTTTGTCGGGGGAGTTATCCTTCGCCACGTCCCGTTGTTCCTCGTTATTGCTTCCTTTTGGTGTATCCACCATGTATACGTGAGTTGAGGTGGCTTTCCAGTGCCCAGTAGGCGCTGGTTCTTGGTCGTCTCCAGCATCGTTGTTCATACCATCGATGTCTTCGGAGTCAAAGTCTAGCATGTCAGTTAGATCATCGACAGTGGCTACTAAGTGGGTGGTGGGTGGGCCTTGAATTTCTTCGTCGTCTGCATCCCAACCGTCCTGACCGCAGTCCGGCCAGGTCTCTCCTGATAACGAGAGATACTTTAGCGAACTCAGGATGTCGCCGAAAGGTGAGTGTTGAAAGATGTCCGTAGCGGTGAACTCCATGATCGGCGCCCAATCGGATTCGATTGGAGGGGGCGCGGGAGGTTCAGAGTCCGGCGAGGAGTCCGGCACCTCGGAGTCAGGAGCTTCGCAAGGGATAAGGTCAGTATTCGGCTCCATCGTCGTAGAGGCTGCAGCTCCTGAGGCGGTGCCTAGCTACCTGTCCTTGATCTGCGCAGCCGGCTCCGAATTGAGGGTCGGAGCGGACTCATGTGCGGCCTCCAGGGCACTGTCCGCCTGCAAAGCTAAACCATGCCCATCGTGACAGTGCGGCGCGCTCGGCTGTGGCTCGAATCCATCAAAGATCAAGTCTCCGTGGATGTCAGCCGTGAAGTTCAAACTTCTGAATCTGACCTGACGGCCAGGGGCGTAGCTCTCAATCTGCTCCAGATGGCCAAGCGAATTGGCCCGCAGTGCAAAGTCACCGAATACAAAGATCTCTCCGGGGAGAAAAGTATCACCCTGGACCGCGTCGTTGTTGATGATCGAAGAAGCCATCGAGCCTATGGGCGACGACACAGAGGAACTCTCAATGAAAGCACCAATGTCGGTGTCAAAACCGGCAGATCTCGGGTAGGGGGTCCCGAACTGTGCGTCTAGGCGGATGGTAACAGGAGACAAGGGACACGATGTTTTACCCAGGTTCGGGCCCTCTTGATGGAGGTAAAACCCTATGTCCTGCTTGATTGATATTGATGATTTGGGTATTACAAGAGTAGATCTACCACGAGATCAAGGAGGCTAAACCCTAGAAGCTAGCCTATGGTATGATTGTTGTTCGTCCTATGGACTAAAGCCATCTGGTTTATATAGACACCGGAGAGGGCTAGGGTTACACAGAGTCGGTTACAATGGTAGGAGATCTACATATCCGTATCTCCAAGCTTGCCTTCCACGCCAAGGAAAGTCCCATCCGGACACGGGAAGAAGTCTTCAATCTTGTATCTTCATAGTCTTGGAGTCCGGCCGATGATGATAGTTCGGCTATCTGGACACCCCCTAGTCCAGGACTCCCTCAGGCCTGAATTGTTATTTTTCAATGGATTTTTCCGCTGACCAGACTTAGAGCCACTGAATCTGGCATTGACTGTCGTGTCTTCGGTGTTATCACCATTTTTGCGACGCTTTTGTTTGTTGCGTCGGTGCTTGCCGTTGTTATCTCTGGCCTCTGATGTACCAGGATTACTTGCCGTGTTTTTGCTATGAGCCAACAAGCTATCCTCGCCCGCACAAAAGCAGGTCATAAGTGTCGTGAGGGCTGCCATGGACTTCGGCTTTTCTTGGCCTAGATGTCGGGCAAGACATTCGTCACGGATGTTATGCTTGAAGGCCGCTAGGGCTTCGGCATCCGGACAGCCGACAATTTCGTTCTTTTTAGTTAGGAACCGAGTCTAGAATTTCCTGGCTGGCTCTCCGAGCTGTTGGGTTATGTGACTTAAATCGTCAGCATCCGGTGGTCGCACATAAGTGCCCTGGAAGTTATCCAGGAATGCATCTGCCAGGTTCTCCCAACTTCCAATGGAGTTTGCCGGCAAACTATTCAGCCAATGTCGAGCCGGTCATTTTAGTTTTACTGGGAGGTACTTGACGGCGTGTAGATCATCCTCGCGGGCCATGTGAATGTGGAGAAAGATATCTTCTATCCATACCGCGGGGTCTGTAGTCCCATCATATGATTCAATGTTCACGGGTTTAAACCCTTCTAGGAATTCATGATCCATTACTTCATCAGTGAAGCATAAGGGGTGTGCGGCGCCTCTATGCCGGGCTATCTCACGACGCAGTTCAAATGAGATTGGTCTGTTGTATTTGGCCCGGCCGGATTTTTTTTTAGTATACCCAGCGTGACGGTCATCACGGCGTGCTGGGGCGCGCCCCCGTGATCCATAGATCGATCTTGACTATCCTGCTTTTTTTAATTTGTCTCGCAGGTCATCCATGTAGCCCTGGGCCTTCGTGCTTTTGCTTGTTTGGCGACGGGGTGCAAGCTGGACTTCGGGCTGATACGCCACTTTTTCTCGGCCACGGGGGAGCCTGTCAGCCGCATCATGCGTTGGTAGGGTAGTTTTTAATGCCTCCTCCTCGAGTTGAGGTAGAAAGCTGCGCTTCGGGTAACTTTTGGTTGGGCGCTCGAGTCCGTATTCCTCAGCTGCTAGGACCTCAGTCCATCTATCGGTTAGCAGATCTTGATCAGCTTGAAGCTACTGCTGCTTTTTCTTCAGGCTTTTTGCAGTGGCTATAAGACGACACTTGAAGCGCTCCTGCTCGCCGGGATCCTCAGGCACAATGAATTCTTCGTCACCAAGGCTCACTTCATCTTCGGAGAGGGCATGTAATTGTCATCCTCTGATTCTCCATCCATTGCCTGTTCCTTAGGGCTAGCTTGCCCATCCTCCCGCTCGGCCTGCTCGAAGCCTGGCCGTGCGGGATTGTTTTCATCTTCAGCATTATTTGGAGCGTTATTTTGTCTTGTTCTGGTATCGCTATTTTTGCTATGACGAGGCCTAGAGTAGCGCCGATGGCACCGATGCTTAGATTGCTTCTCAAGGGGGTTATCCTCCGTTGCCTCATCGTCATCGATTTCTTTGGGTGTGTCCACCATATATATATCATATGATGAGGTGGCTGACCAGCGCCCTGTGGGCGGTGGTTCCTATTCCTCTCCAGCTTCGTCGTCCATACCGTCGATGTCTTCGGAGTCGAAATCAAGCATGTTGGTTAAGTCATGACACTGGATATTAAGTGGGTGGTGGGTGGGGAACGAATTTCTTCGTCGTCCGCTTCCCACTCCTGCCGGACATAGTCCGGCCAAGAGTCTCCTGATAGGGAGAGAGATTTCAGTGAATTTAGCACGTCACCCAAGGGTGAGTGCTAAAAGATATCAGCAGAGGTGAACTCCATGATCGGTGCCCAATCAGATTTGATAGGCACGGATGCGTGTAGTTTGGAACCTATGACCGGAGACGAGTCCGAGGGTCCGATGACACAGATCTCTTTGGATGTGAAGTCTGTGTTCGGCTCTAGCGCCGATGAGTGTGCGGCCTCCATGGCGGGGTCTATCCACCAGTCCTCGGATGACACGATCTGCTCCAGATTAAGAGCCAGGGCAACCACGGGGTGTGATCTCCTGAACACCGTCCGAGGGCAGATCTGTGTCATGCTCATCATGACTGTTCGGCGCACTTGCCATGGGTCCGAATCCGTCGAAGATCAAGTCTCTGCGGATGTCGGCAGTATAGTTCAATCTTCCAAACCTGACCTGATGGCCAGGGGCATAGCTATCGATCTGCTCAAGATGGCCAAGCGAGTTGGCCCGCAGTACGAAGCCGCCGAATATGAAGATCTCTCCGGGGAGGAAACCCTCACCCTGGATTGCATTGTTGAAGATGATTGAAGGAGCCATCAAGCCTTATCGTGATGACACAGTGGAACTCTCAATGAAAGCACCAATGTCGGTGTCAAAACCGGCAGATCTCGGGTAGGGGGTCCCGAACTGTGTGTCTAAGGCTAATGGTAACAGGAGGCGGGGGACACAATGTTTACCCAGGTTCGGGCCCTCTCGATGGAGGTAATACCCTACTTTCTGCTTGATTGATCTTGATGATATGAGTATTACAAGAGTTGATCTACCATGAGATCATAGAGGCTAAACCCTAGAAGCTTGCCTATGATTATGATTGTTGTTCGTCCTACGGACTAAACCCTCCGGTTTATATAGACATGGAGGGGGCTAGGGTTACACAGAGTCGGTTACAGAGAAGGAGATCTACATATCCGATTTGCCAAGCTTGCCTTCCACGCAAAGGAGAGTCCCACCCGGACACGGGACAAAGTCTTCAATCATGTATCTTCATAGTCCAACAGTCCGGCCAAAGTATATAGTCCGGCTGTCTGAGGACCCCATAATCCAGGACTCCCTCACCTGTATTTACAAGAAACTGAGTGGGAGCACTATAGCCTTTCTGATAAGTATATGTGAATGACAAATTGTTGATCGGAAATGATGTAGAATTTTCTGGAAAGCATAAAAGAAGAGTTTGAAAGGAATTTTTCAAAGAAAGACCTCGGTAAAGCTGCTTACATATTGGGCATCCAGATCTATAGCGATAGATCAAGATGCTTGATATGATTTTTCAATGACTACATACCTTGACAAGATTTTGAAAGAGTTCAAAATGGATCAGTTAAAAGTAGAAGTTCTTGCTGTATTACAAGGTGTAAAATTGAGTAAGACTCAAAGCCCGACCACGGAAAAAGATAGAAAGAGAATGAAAGTCATTCCCTATGCCTCAGTCATAGGTTCTATAAAGTATGTCATGCTATGTACCAGACCAGTTGTGTGCCTTTCTATGAGTTTGGAAAGGAGGTACGATAGTGATCCAGGAGTGGATCACTGGATAGCGGTCAAAAGTTATCCTTAGTTACTTAAGAGGACTAAGGAAATATTTATTGGTTATGGAGGTGATAAAGAATTCGTCGTAAAGAGTTAAGTCGATGCAAACTTTTACACCGGTCCAGATGACTCTGAGTCTCAAGTTGGATACATATTGAAAGTGGGAGCAATTATCTAGAGTAGCTCCACGCAGAGCATTGTAGACATAGAAAACTTGCAAAATACATACGGCTCTGAATGTAGCAGATCCGTTGACTAAACTTCTCTCACGGGAAAAACATGATCACACCTTAGTACTCTTTGGGTGTTAATCATATAGCGACGTGAACTAGATTTCTGACTCTAGTAAACCCTTTGGGTGTTGGTCACATGGTGATGTGAACTATGGGTGTTAATCACATACATATGTGAACTATTGGTGTTAAATCACATGGCGATGTGAACTAGATTATTGACTATAGTGCAAGTGGGACACTGAAGGAAATATGCCCTAGAGGCAATAATAAAGTTTTTATTTTATATTTCCTTATATCATGATAAATGTGTATTATTCATGCTAGAATTGTATTAACCGGAAACTTGATACATGTGTGGATACATAGACAAAACACTGTGTCCCTAGTATGCCTCTACTTGACTAGCTTGTTTATCAAAGATGGTTAAGTTTCCTAGCCATGGACATGTGTTATCATTTGATGGACCGGATCACATCATTAGGAGAATGATGTGATGGACAAGACCCATCCATTAGCTTAGCATAATGATCATTCAGTTTTATTGCTATTGCTTTCTTCATGTCAAATACATATTCCTCTGACTATGAGATTATGCAACTCCCGGACATCGTAGGAATGCCTTGTGTGCTATCAAACGTCACAATGTAACTGGGTGATTATAAATATGCTCTACAGGTATTTCCAAAAGTGTTTGTTTGGTTGGCATAGATCGAGATTAGGATTTTTCACTCCGAGTATCGGAGAGGTATCTCTGTGCCCGCTCGGTAATGCACATCATATGCAGCCTTGCAAGCAATGTGACTAATGAGTAAGTTGCAGGATGATGCATTATGGAACGAGTAAAGAGACTTGCCGGTAACGATATTAAACTAGGTATGAAGATACCGATGATCGAATCTCTGGAAAGTAACATACCGATGACAAAGGGAATAACGTATGTTGATATTGCGGTTCGACCGATAAAGATCTTCGTAGAATATGTGGGAACCAATATGAGCATCTAGGTTTCGCTATTGGTTATTGACCAGAGAGGTGTCTCGGTCATGTCTACATAGTTCTCGAACCCGTAGGGTCCGCACGCTTAACGTTCGATGACGATATGTATTATATGAGTTATGTGTTTTGGTGACCGAAGGTTGTTCGGAGTCCCGGATGAGATCACGAACATGACGAGGAGTCTCGAAATGGTCGAGAGGTAAAGATTGATATTTTGGAAGGTAGTATTCGGACACCAGAAGGGTTTCGGAGTGTATCGGGTGCATACCGGAGTACCTGAGGGGTTACCGGAACCCCCCCCCCCCCCCCCCGAGGAAAGATTTGGGTCATATGGGTCATAGGAGGGAGGTTAACCAGCCCACAAGGGGCTGGTGCACCCCCCCCCCACAAGGGAGGAGGCCGAATTGGACTAGGAAAGGGGCCGCCACCCCCTTTCCTTCTCCCTCTCATACTCCTTCCCCTTTTCCACCCTCCGAAAAAGGAAGGGGGGCCGAATCCCACTAGGAGTCCAAGTGGGACTCCCTCCCACTTGGGGCGCGCCTAGGGCCGACATCCTCTCCCTCCCTTCTTTATATACGAGGGGCGCCCCTATGAGACACAACAATTGCTCATAGCCGTGTGTGGAGCCCCCCTCCATAGTTTAAGCCTCCAGTCATATTCTCGCGGTGCTTAGGCGAAGCCCTGCACGGATCACATCACCATCACCATCACCAACACCACGCCGTTGTGCTGATGGAACTCATCTACTCCTTCGACCCTCTGCTGGATCAAAGCTCGAGGGACGTCATCGCGCTGAACGTGTGCAAAACTCGGAGGTGCCGTACGTTTGGTACTCGATCAGTCGGAACAAGAAGATGTTCGACTACATCAACCGCATTGAGCAAATGCTTCTGCTTTCGGTCTACGAGGTTATGTGGACACACTCTCCCCCTCTCGTTGCTATGCATCTCCTAGATAGATCTTAACACCTATATATTGTGGTGGCATGGTAGGGCAGTCGCACCCTTCCACCCTTTCCCTCCATCGCTCCCAACTCCTCACCTTTCCTCCTATACACGCTTGGTGAAGCCCTTTCGGAGTTTCGCTGCTGCCACCACCACCATACTGCCGTGCGGTTTCTGATAGCATCTAAATCTTCTCACCCGCTTGCTGGATCAAGAAGGAAAGGACGCCATCGAGCTGAACATGTGCTAATCTCGGAGGTGACGTCCATTCGGAACTAGATCGAATTGGATCACGACTACTAGGGAAAATCCTAGCAGTAGCGCGGGTTAAACGCGTAGCTATGGCGCGGGGAGGCGCGCTACTACTATGGCGCTACAACTAATTTTCAGCAGTAGCACGTTCCAGGGCGCGCTACTACTATCCTACATAGCAGTAGCATGCTGATGCCGCCCCGCGCTACTACTACACCTCACTAGCAGCAGTGCTTTTGTTCCACTCGGTGCTACTATTACACCTCCCTAGCAGTAGCGCCTTCTGGGCTACCTGCGCTACTGGTAAAATTTCCTGTTTTTTTTCTACTGCGTATTGCTGTTGTATTTGTATAGGTTTTATATAGTAGTCTCATCATATGATTTTATGATGATGGTACTTATTATTTCAGTGGGTGAAAGAGACATGGGTTAGATTCAAGAGTGGAGGCAACATGATGCAGATCCAAAGTACTACTAATCCAAACTTGATCACCTTAGTTTGGATTACTAGTACTTTCGATCTGCACCATGTGTTGCCTCCACTTGAATCTAATGCATGTTTATTTCACCCACTGATATATATAATAACTGATCATCCTCATAATGATATAACAACTAAGCATCATCATCATTAATAATAACTCATCATCATTATCATAATAACAAGTCATACTCATCATCAGCATAGTCATCTAACCAACCCTAATTAATTGTTCTTAGCACATGATCATGAGTAATAGCTAGGACCTAGTAGCCTCCTAAGGTAAAATAGCGTAAAACAAGATAGCCCTTGACTCTCCAATACGGAGAGTGGAGATTATCCTATCTCCAATTCGTGCGCTTCACACAATGTTTCTTTCAAGTAGCTCCCTATGATTATTCACACATTTGTTCCATTCTTTGATTGTCATGTCTTCATCAGTTTGATAAATCTTGTATGAACAGCGGTGAAGCCTAGGCGGACTTGGCTGTAAGGTAATAACATCAAGGTGACCTTTCGGAAACATCAGATGAGGCACACAATCCTTCGGGATTTTCTGTTGAAAAACATAATAATAATGTCGTAGTTAGCAATGTAGTTTAGCTTTAGAAGAATGTATACAAAACATGCACTCAAGTCTTAATAGTAAAAAAAATCTTACCATGCCATCTCCATGGATGTTACCATAGTTCAACACATGCACTAGTGGCACGTATTGACCATAATGTGTAGGAGTTTCATAATTGATATTGTAATTCTAAACATCAATAATAAATTAGATAAAATGACCTCTCTCATAATAAGTTAATTCGGAGCCATCAATGTAGTAGGTCCTCTCTATTATCTTCCATACATTTTTTGAAGAATGGAAATACGCTGTCAACTATTTTGAAATAAACAATTTACATTATTTAATAAATATGTTTGAGAAACTCAGATAGAGGTAGAAGTGGAGGCGTATCAACGTCGACCGTAATGTCGATATTATCTTCGTTGATACTATCTTCGTCGATATTATCTTCGTTAGTGTCATCTTCAGGATCACCAAGATCGAAGGTGACATGCGTACCCTCCTGAAAACCATACGCCTTGCATAGTGCTTCCCAATTCGAGCCACCGAAATGGGAGTAGGTCACCGCATTCTATAGATTTACGGAAAAGCATAACCATGATGGGTCCTAGGTTGACTCTCTTTGTTTCCATATTCTCGTGATCTTCGAAATTCAGCTTCTCCAAGACATAACCTCTTGCATGGTTAATTACACATTGATGGATGCACTAGTCGAATTCTGAAAAAGCGGAATTACATGTTGATGAAGCGCATAAGGCATGCTTAATTACGAAAAAAGACATGTCATCGTTCCATGTGGTACAAACATCAAAGGTCTTGTCAAGCTTAACAGTGAAGCACCAACCGTCTTCCAGGTGAGGCAGCCTGTCGCACAGACCCC
The DNA here is from genome assembly GCF_018294505.1 of Triticum aestivum. NCBI lineage: Eukaryota > Viridiplantae > Streptophyta > Magnoliopsida > Poales > Poaceae > Triticum > Triticum aestivum. Next base: position 568,658,760 of record NC_057807.1, read on the forward strand.
GGTTGTCGCCATAGTAGTCGCACTCAGGGATCATTTCATCGTCAGACATTTCCTATGTTCATAATTCAAAGATTAAACTTCTGAAATTTGATATATGTACTACAAAACTAAATTCAATCATTAATATCCATCACAGGTTGACTTTAGGTCTGTCGAGTCTTCCTTGAAAACTGTCATCCCACATGGTGTATATGTTGGGCACTCCCTCTATGATATATTCGACCGTCGGTGATAGTCGCTCATCCTTTTGTCCCCGAGTGCATTACACCAAATTTTCTAGCACGCGAGAATGAAGGAGAAGCGACCCCCACGACAACAGTTGAGATTCTTCATCTCTGACATTTGTGACCGTCGGTGATGGAAGCTCCTACTTTCATTTGAAAGTACATTACGCCAAAATTTCTAGCACCTTCAAATGAAGAAGAAGGTTCCCTCATGACAACAGTCGGGATTCTTCTCTCTCATATATGGACAAGGAGCCCCGACAGACATAATGTCAACCCGTTACCTATGTGGAGCAATAGCATAAAAAAGGGCCTATGTTCTGCAGCGATGTCGATTAGTTCCCCCGTTTCGCCAAATCACGGGCACTCGATATTTCTTACTTTTTAGCACAAGTCATGCCAAATTTCACGAAAAATTCGGCATGACCTTTGCTAAATTAGGACATATCGAGGGCCTGAAATTTGCCGGAACAAAAATGAATCAACATTCCGGCAAAACATAGGCCACGCTCGGAGGTGTAAAAATCAATAATGAAATAGAAGTGCAACAATCAATAATGCATCCATTCATCTAACAAACATACATCCATCTACATATATACTAAAGTAAAACTAAACCATAAACTAAGCAGAGAGCAGAGAGAAGTGCTCACAGTGGCGGAACGGGGCCGAGCGGGATAGGGAGACGCGACACAAGAAATCCTGCATAATCCACTGAGTGAAAAATTTAGAACATCAATATAATTGGCAACAACATTTTTCTAATTTTCTACTCTATTCTACACTTACTATTCTATTTTATTCAAAAGACCTACATTTACTAAAAATTTCTACTACAGTTTTTTACTAGGGTTTAGGGTTAGACCATTCAAAAGACCTATATTACCCTAGTTCTAACCCTAACATCTACCTATCCATCAATCTATCTATCTGTCCATCCATCCATCCATCTATCTATCTAACCATCTATCTATCCAAGCACTACAAAAAACTATGGTTCTGACCCTATCTATTTATGTACCAATGAAGGAGTGACGGATGGATGCAGGGAGATCAGGGTGGCTGGGAGGGAGGGTGGGAGGGATGGAGGGAGAGGGGTGTGTGGGAGGGAGGAGGGAGGGATGGAGATGGTGGTCGGGAGGGAGGGAGGGAGGGGGGATGGAGATATAGAGGGAGAGGGCTGCGGGAGAAAGGGACATACCGGGGGGGCGATGGAACCGGTGGTAGCGGGCAACGGCGGCAGGGGGCAACGACACCGGAGGCAATGCGGGAGCGGCGCGGGGGAGATAGAGAGGAGAGTGGACAGGGAGAGTGATGAGGGCAGTGAGCGGAGACAATAAGGCGGGCCTAGCAGCAGCACGTGTGGACGACCGACGTTACGACTAATGGGCTCAGCAGTATAGCGCGGGTTGACGACCCACGTTACTACTGCAGCCAACCCCAGGGGTAACTGTGGGGCCCGCTTATCGTGGTGGGCACTTGGTGCGCGCTGCTGCTATTTGCTTAGAAGTAGCGTGGGTTTGCAGGCTGCGCTGCTACTACTAGTAGACCCGGTCGAGTGCATTGGGACCACTTAGCAGTAGCGCGTCATGGACGCCCCACGCTACTGCTATACCTATAGTTGTAGCGCCTGTTAACGCCACACGCTACTACTAAGTAGCAATAGCACACTGCTGCCTAAGGCGTGCTACTGCTAAGATTCTATCTATAAGGTTTCTCCTAGTAGTGCACGATTGGATCGTGAAGAGTACGACTACATCAACCGTGTTACGACGATAACACTTTCGGTCTACAAGGGTATTTAGACACACTCCCCTCTCGTTGTTATGCATATTCTGAATTAGATCTTGTGTGCTTCTAGGATTATTTTTTTATTTTCACACTTCGTTCCTCATCAAGGCAATGATAATGGATCGGGAATCCGAAGTATCAAATTAGGAATTGGCCTTGCACAGAATTGAACAAGTCTATATACTGCGCAACTGCTTCATTGGCTCTCCGAAACAGTACAATTCGTTTTTATAGAAATTGATTTTAAGACCTGACATATGCTCCAACACTGAAGAACAAGTTTTAGGCCCTGAACCACTATTCACTAATTAGCACATATGGTTCTTGCAATACACATAGCTTGTAAAACCATTAACAGTTTTCGTGCCACGGCCGAAG